>NC_053492.1:434240093-434440093 GCF_905171775.1 Rana temporaria
GGGGCTGGGCGTTCCCAATTGATTGACAGGCATCCGACTGACGCATACAGCGCGTCACAAGATGCCGAACGTCGGTGTGCAGGCGCCGTATAGAGCCTCACCGACGTTCGGCTTCTTTCGGCATCTCGTGACGCGCTGTATGCGTCGGTCGGATGCCTGTCAATCAATTAGGAACGCCCACCCCCGACCATCATACCCGGAAGCGGCGGTGAGAACACATATAGGAAACGGTATGTACGGACGTATTTTTTTTTTAAAAAACAGCCGATTCTAATTGTCATTAATCTCATAAATGCAATGTTAAAAGTTTATTTTTAGGGGAACCTCCACTTTAAGACCCCTTTCACTCGGGCACCTCCGTGTAGCAACTCCCTCTTGCTCAGTAGGGGGAACGCTCTACTGATCCCCTCTGAGCAGGTGGATGACAGGTCTGTCCACTCTTCTGTGGGGAAATTGGATGGAGATGAACCGCCTATGCGTTTCCATTCGATCCGCTGGACGGATGGAAAATAGGACCACCATACGTCTGTTTTTTGCGGGTAGGATCGGATCGGATGGCGGCGGGTGTCAGCAGACATGTGCCCGCTGACATCCGCCACTCTATAGAGGAGACTGGAGGGTCTGATCAGGTCCACCTAAAAAACAGACAAGCGGACCTGATCGGGCAGCCCGTGTGAAAGGGCGCTAAAGACAATTCTGTCACCAAATATTTCTTCTGACTCCGAAGCAGACTTGCTCCAACTAGATCATTTACCTTTGGCTGCAATAGGGTATTCTCTTTTTAAAGCGACCCTGTCACTGTGTGTGTGCATACTAGTACATTATGACCCAAGCCTGCACAGGGGACCATTTTTTTGAAATAAAGGAAGAGACTTTACTACCGCTTTAAGCATTGACAATCAAACCCAGAAGCCAATTGGTTACTATGCACAGCCGCACCAGAATTTGTATGCACCAGTTTTAGTAAATCTCCTCCTATGCCTTAGCACTGTCATCTGCACTTTTTGCGAGGAAAGGAAAGAGGGGCTGGAGCATCTAGGGATACGACACTCTGGAAAGTGACAGATTTTGGGAAGTTTTACAGGTCATCTAGCAAGAAGATTTTTAAAAGCAGAAGTGAGAGCAGGGTGGGGAGGGTTATAACCCCCCTGTCAGTTTTTTGGCCATCTGTGTCCCATTGGTGAGATTTTCCTTTGCGTCCTGTCCCAAACCACAAAACAGGAAGCTACAGGTAATCTCTCCAAAGTGGGGAAATCCTATGTCATCACTAGAATTTGTGTCCCCATTGAAAGATGTGCCCTCTGATCTGTTCTGATGACATCCCAAAATGTGTGATTTTCTTTAACCACTTACGGACCGCCTGCTGTCAATATACGGCAGCTGACTTTTAAAATAAGGACACATACATGTCCAGGGCGCCGGCAATGTCGGCCTTGCGGCTTCACTTCCTGGTTCCCTACTCACGCTGCGCTATCCTGGAAGTGGCGTAGATACCCGTGGGTGGCTCGGGTATCTATGCCCGGAAATGGGAGAAAATACCTGTATTACACAACTATATGCTCCCCCCTCAAAGGTGGCAAATGTGACACGGGGGGCGCAGTGTGTTGCAAAAAAGTGTAAGTTCCATTTTTGGGCTTTAATTAAAAAAAGTGCACTTGTAAGACCACTGCACATTTACGGTGCGACGGGAAGTATTGCAACGACCGCTATTGTATTCTCTAATTTTCCAGCAAAAAAAAAAAATAGAAAAAAGAACAAGTTTGAAAAACAGGCCCGGCCCTTAAGTGGTTAAGTGTCACTGAACAGGATAAACCGGACGTATAGAGAGCATATCTTCCTAATGGGGGCACAGACCACATTTAAAAAAACCTGACAGGTGTTCTAATCCTTCGCCACTATATAAACCAGAAAAAAAAAAAAATAATTTGTCTTTAGTTATAGATGAAAAAAGGATCAGGATGACATTACTGGAACATGCACCTTCAAGAACAATTCAACAAAATCTTAACCACGTAAGCCCCGGACCTTTAGGCAGCTAAATGCCCAGGCCAGGTTTTGCGATTTGGCACTGCGTCGCTTTAACAAACAATTGCGCGGTCGTGCGACGTGGCTCCCAAACAAAATTGGCATCCTTTTTCCCCCACAAATAGAGCTTTCTTTTGGTGGTATTTGATCACCTCTGCGGTTTTTATTTTTTGCGCTATAAACAAAAATAGAGCGACAATTTTGAAAAAAAAATTCAATATTTTTTACTTTTTGCTATAATAAATATCCCCCAAAAACATAAACAAACATTTTTTTTTCCCTCAGTTTAGGCCGATACGTATTCTTCTACCTATTTTTGGTAAAAAAAAAAAAAAAAAAAACGCAATAAGTGTTTATCGGTTGGTTTGCGCAAAATTTATAGCGTTTACAAAATAGGGGATAGTTTTATTGCATTTTTATAAATTTTTTTTTTTTACTACTATTGGCGGCGATCAGCGATTTTTTTCTTGACTGCGACATTATGGCGGACACTTCGGACAATTTTGACACATTTTTGGGACCATTGTCATTTTCACAGCAAAAAATGCATTTAAATTGCATTGTTTATTGTGAAAATGACAGTTGCAGTTTGGGAGTTAACCACAGGGGGCGCTGTAGGAGTTAGGGTTCACCTAGTGTGTGTTTACAACTGTAGGGGGGTGTGGCTGTAGGTCTGACGTCATCGATCGAGTCTCCCTATAAAAGGGATCACTCGATCGATGCAGCCGCCACAGTGAAGCACGGGGAAGCCGTGTTTACATACGGCTCTCCCCGTTCTTCAGCTCCGGGGAGCGGCTATAAACGAATAGCCGCGCCGTCTTCCCGGATCGCTCCCCGAGGTAAGCCGCACGCAGCGGAGGGGGTCCCGATCGGACCCCCCACCCGCTAGAAGGCAGGGACGTATATATACGCCCATCTGCCTGTACGTGCCATTCTGTGGACGTAAATAGGCGTGCGGCGGGCATTAAGTGGTTAATGGAAAATAAAGTTTCAAGTCACCTTGGTTTTGGCTCTTGAGCTGGTCACTTGCTGCGGTGTTCTGGGGATCACAGAAGCTTCTGTTGGAGGTATCGGGTTTGTAGCCTCTTTTGCTTGGCGTCTCCTCCTGCTCCCAGGGACACTGAGTGGAAGAGAAGCTCCTTTTGAGTGACGTGTCGTGGCTGCTGGAGGAAACGCGGCTCGGCGTACGCTCTTGTTGCCAGGAGAAGACAGAGGAAGAAGTCTGATGGCGAGCAATGTCTCGGTGATTGATGGGGTTCTGGGAAGTAGGCTGGGCATTCTGGTTCAAAAGCTAGAAAACAAAAATGTGATTTATACAACACCCCTAAATGTCTTGTGAAGCTTTGGACACAAAGTTCTTCAATAAGGCATAAGAGCAAAGAGCAGTAACTTCTAGCAACCAATGAGAACGTTTACTTCATAGATCAAGCTTTGGAAAATTGAATCCTGATTGGTTGTGATTGCTTTACCAATTCAGGCAGATAGTTGTTGAGTTTGCTGTTTCTAGCTGTTGTGGAACTACAAGTCCCTTGAAGCATTGCAAGACTGACAGCCACAGGCAAGACTCCCAGAGGCAAAAGGCATGAAACAGAACCTGTCCGTTTTAATTTTTTTTTAAAGTGGAGGTTCACCCAAAAACGTATGGGTAGATTCAGGTAGGGGCGCCTAAAAATAGGTTGGCGCAGCCTAGCGTGTTTACACTACGCCGCCTTAAGTAAGAGAGGAAAGTACATGATTCAGAAAGCACTTACCTCCTTACTTAGGGCAGCGTAGTGTAAACATGGCGGGCGTAAGGGCGCCTAATTCAAATGGGTTGGGGGGGGCGTGTTTAATGCTAATGAGGCTTGCGCCGGGCGCCTACATTTCCCAGGCGCATTGCGGCTAAGTACGCCGTACGGGTCTATTGATTTTGACGCGGACGTAAACGACGTAACTCCCGATTCGCGGACGACTTATGCAAACGACGTAAAAAATTCGAACCTCGCGGCGGGAACGGCGGCCATACTTTAACATTGTTATTCCACCTCATAGGTGGAATAACTTTAGGCCGCCTAAGGCCTTACGGAAACGACGTTAATCGACTGCGGCGGGCTCGCGTACGTTCGGGAATCGTCGTAAAAGCTCATTTACATAATCTACGCCGGCCGCAATGGAAGCGCCACCTAGCGGCCATCCAAAAAATTGCAAGCTAAGATAGAATGGCGCAAGCCGGCCTATCTTAGCTTTGTTTAAGCGTATCTCTGTTTGAGCATACGCTTAAACATACGGCGGCGTAGATTCAGAGTTAGGTCGGCTTATCTACTGATAAGCCGGCCTAACTCTTTCTGAATCTACCTATTAATTTTTAACATTAGATTGATGCTCATTTTGTGAAGGGGAATCGGGTGTTTTTTTTTAAATCGAAGCTGTACTTACTGTTTTAGAGAGCGATCTTCTCCGCCGCTTCCGGGTATGGGCTGCGGGACTGGCCTTTCCTATTTGATTGGCAGGCTTCCGACGGTCGCAAGTAGCCGGACGTCGGTGCGCAGGCGCCGTATAGAGCCGCACCGACTATGGCTTCTTTCGGCTACTCGTGACGCGATGTATGCGACCGTCGGAAGCCTGTCAAATAGAAACGCCCAGTCCCGAAGACCATACCCAGAAGCGGCGGAGAAGATCTATCTCTAAAACGGTAAGTACAGCTTCGATTTAAAAAAAAAAAACAACCGATTCCCCTTGACAAAATGAGCATCAATCTAATGTTAATAATTGTTTTTCAGTTGAACTCCCGCTTTAACTGCTGACCATGTTGACGTTTGGAAATTTAACCTCATTTCCTGTACCAGAGACAACGGTCACTGATTTAAGAGATGAGGACTTCCTGGAACAATACACGTTTTGGATGTAATTAGTCTTTACATGAACTTTAAAAGGTGTAGGGGTGCTCTTTCAAGTGGCTGCAAACCCAATATATATTATATATATATATATATATATATATATATATATATATTAAAATGTACACACACCCAGTGAAGCGACTGGCATCAGGTGATACACAGATAAAACAATCGTTCTACACAAATGGTACCTGGGTATCTCCAGTCTCCTCTACAGCCGTTCAAAGTCCAAAAATATTTAAAGCTTGTTTGAGAGTTCAGGAAAAAAGAGCTCTGAGAACTGAAGTGAAGGGGAAGGGGAGGGGAGGGGACACCCCCCCCCACCCCCATAGCACACAGGAACAGAGCTGAGGCAGGTCTCTCCCCTGTCACTTTATTTTCTCTTAATTGATACAAGTACACAGTAGAATATGCTTTGTTCATATTTCTTATTTAGGTTTTAAATCACTTTAAAGTGGAGTTCCAATGACATTTTTTTATAAAAAAAATGTTTTATATAAAACTTTCACATACAACACTCCCGTCTTTTGTAAATTTCTTCCACCGATGTCCAGTTTAATAAAAAAAATGTAACTTATATAATTTCTTCCTGGCCGTTCCCATATTGCTTGTGGGCATGTGAAGCCCACAAGCATAATGTTCCGGGACACAGTGCAGCCGAGTGACCAGCATGCACCGCCCATTCTTGCGCATGTGCAGTATGACCATATCAAAGTGCTGTAAACGCCCCACATTGCCATCACAACGAGCAGCGTCGTCACAAGTGCCCGCCCCGTTGTGATGGCAACAAAGCCCTCGGTGCTGCCCACTGACTCCTGGGAAACGATGACACACATCTCCCAGGAGCACTATCGAACACGGGCACTGAGAGGAAATTACGTAAGGCGCCAGGGAGAGGAAGAGGCAGATTACAAGGTACCCCTTAGCAACAACCAGGAAAGAGTAAAAAAAATTTAATTAAACATTTTTTTTACTTATGTTTTTTCCTGAAGACTAATGCAAAGTAAATTTTATGGGTGGAACTCCGCTTTAAAAGTAAACATTTTACTTACTTTAATCTGAAGAATTTTTAATTCAGTTTCCAGCTTTTTCCTCTCCTCCACTTCTTTATTGTACTTGTCCTGCAGCTCCTCATACTTTGACTCTAAATAAAAAAAGTAATGGTCAAGAAATATGCAAAATGCAAAAACTCAATCTAGAGGCAGGTATAAAGCAGAAGACAAGTTGGCAAGATAACCGGCAATTATAGATCTTAAAGCAGACCTCCACTTGTCTGCCGCCAACCCCCCCCCCCTTTCCTTTGTTGCCACATTTGGCGCTGCAGCAAACTGAGCCGTAAGTTCAGCCCCCCTCCTTCCCCTGCAGCCTTCTGGGACACTTCACAGGTCCCAGGAGACTGCGGCCCATTTACAAAGTGCAGCACGCTCCACGCATGTGCAATAGGAAACTTTGAGGCTTCACTGCAAGTTTCCCTTAGTCAAGACGGCATCTTCAGCACCGATAGCCGACTGAAGAATTGGCTTGGGTGAGGACACAGCTGGGTGCATGGACAGGCAAGTGCCCTGATATTAAAAGTCAGCAGCTGCAGAATTTGGAGCCGCTGACTCTTTTTTTTTTTTTTGGGTGGGGGGGCTCCTCTTTAAACCACTCAACAGAGAGAGACCAGGGGCAGTGCTATGTGCAAGTCATACATAATGCAAAAAACAGCACGGTCCCCAAGTCTACATAATACCCTTTAGACCCCTTTCACACTGGGGCAGGACTTTACCGCCCATTTTGCCGCGCTATTCGCCCACTAGCGGGATGGTTTTACCCCCGCTAGCGGCCGAGAAAGGGTTAAAAACCACCCCAAAGCACTTCAGCAGAGGCACTTTGCCGGCGGTATAGCTGCGGTGTCCCATTGATTTCAATGGGCAAGAGCGGTATACACACACCGCTCCACGGACTTTTTTTTACCGTCCTACTACCGTTTTAGGTTGGTTTGCAGGCGATATTTTTAGCCCAATAGCGCCTGCAAAACGACCCAGTATGAAAGGGGTCTAATATAAACGAATCTACAATCGTGATCACATCTTTTAGGGCCCAATGACGTCTCTATGATGATCACAAACAAGTATAATTTACCATCGAACTTGACAGGTGTAAATGAAGCAGCGAAGCTCTTCTGAGGAGTGACGCATACCGACATGTCCATCCCATTAAACGATTGCTGACCCCTCTCCAGGTCACTCTTGTATCTAAGTCATAAAAACACAAATATGGAGAAAGCAAACCATGATGCAAGTATTTTCACATCTAAAATTTGATCATTCAAGAATGGATAGCATACTGGCACATAGTCAGCTAAACGCCATAAAAGTAGTTAACCACTTTCACGCCGATATACGTCGGCAGAATGGCAAAGCTGGGCACATCAACGTATAGGTACGTTGCTCTTTAAGCCCAGCCATGGGGTCGCGGGCGCGCTCCCGCGACCCGGTCGAAGCTCCGTGACCGCGGGACTCGCGGACCCGATCGCAGCTGGAGTCCCGCGATCGGTCCCCGAAGCTAAAGAACGGGGAGAGCCGTGTGTAAACACAGCTTCCCCGTTCTTCACTGTGGCGGCGTCATCGATCGTATCATCCCTTTTATAGGGGGACACAATCGATGATGTCACACCTACAGCCACACCCCCCTACAGTTGTAAACACACTTCAGGTCACACATAACCCCATCAGCGCCCCCTGTGGTTAACTCCCAAACTGCAACTGTCATTTTCACAATAAACAATGCATTTTAAATGCATTTTTTGCTGTGAAAATGCCAATGGTCCCAAAAATGTGTCAAAATTGTCCGAAGTGTCCGCCATAATGTCGTGGTCACGAAAAAAAAAAAAAAAACGCTGATCGCCGCCATTAGTAGTAAAAAATTAATAAAAATGCAATAAAACTATCCTCTATTTTGTAAACGCTATAAATTTTGCGCAAACCAACCATTAAACGCTTATTGCGTTTTTTTTTTACCAAAAATAGGTAGAATACGTATCGGCCTAAACTGAGGGAAAAAAAAATTAATATATATTTTTGGGGAATATTTATTATGGCAAAAAGTAAAAAAATATTGCATTTTTTTCAAAATTGGCGCTCTATTTTTGTTTATAGGGCAAAAAATAAAAACCGCAGAGGTGATCAAATACCACCAAAAGAAAGCTCTATTTGTGGGGGAAAAAAAAGGACGCCAATTTTGTTTGGGAGCCACGTCGCACAAACGAGCAATTGTCAGTTAAAGCGACGCAATACCGAATCGCAAAAAGGGGCAAGGTCCTTTAGCTGCATTTTGGTCCGGGTCTTAATTGGTTAAGAAACTTCAGTCCATCCAGACCATCTATGCGCCTCTGAGCCATACATACAAGCAAGTAGTCGCTCACCTTTTCAGGTCCTGCTCCAGCTTCTCAATCTGCTTTTTACTTGCGATCAGTTGGCCCTCCAGGAGGTTGATCTGGGTGTCCTTCATTTGCTGGTCATGGGCCAACTTCTGCCTCGTCTTCTCCTGGCTGTCACATAATTCTATCAAGCTCTGATTCTCTCTTTTCAGGGACGTCGCCTCACTCTTCTCACTCTCTACCTGTTCCACCCATCCAAAATATTAAAATATGTTAGTATGGCCTACATTCTCATTATAGTTCCAATGCAGACACATTTAGTGGGCACAAGCAGTGCGACATCCAGAGCAGCACGCTATTTTACAGAAATCAGAAAATTGCAGTCACCTCCTCTATGGGCAGTCTGGGAATAAACGGATTTCGCTGTCCATTTACAGCTGGCTGCCTCAGATTCAGTCCGCCAAAATGGAAGAGGACACAGAGTCGCAGATAGAGCTGCACAATTAAATTGTTAAAAAATCGTGATCTCGATTCAACCCCCCTGACGATCTCCAATGCAGAGTTTGCTGATTCTTTCATATAACAAGGGTAGAGACTTATCAGCTGTCAAAAGAAACTATCAGGGCAGTCTGCCGAGTTTTTAATAGGAAACATTTTAACCAATGCTTAGTGCCAAGATCAAAGGGATAAACTGTGTGTGTAAAGAAAAAAATCTGGGCAGACTGCCAAGTTTTTAACAACATGGCAGGAAGTTTAACCACTTAAAGTCCAAGGCCCGGATTCACAAAGCACTTGCGCCAACGTATTTCAAGATACGCCGCGTAAGTGCAAATGTGCGCCGGACCCACAAACTAAGATACGCCTAAAAACAGGCTTCATCCCGCCGACATAACTTGCCTACGCCGGCGTAGCGTAAGCGCATATTTAGGCTGGACGCATGTGGCACTCCCACTGATTTTCTATTCAGATAGGCAAATGAGGGAAATACGGCGATTCACGTACGTACGTGCGCCCGACGCAGGCTACGCAATGTGCGCGTAGGTTGTACGTCCGGCGTAAAGTTAAGCCCCATAAAGGAGGTGTAACCCAGCAGCAGACATGCAAAGGTCTGCACCAGGGAACACAAGCCGGCGTATTTTACGGAGTTTACGTTGGACGTGTGGGTGGCTTGGCGTGGGTTACGTTCACGGCGTAGGCAGTGATCCGGCGTATTTTAGGCAGTTGTTCCGACGTGGTTGTGAGCATGCGCAGAGGGATGCGTCCTCGTCTCGGCGCATGCGCAGTTGGTGATACGTATCTGGCGGGCGCTCGGCCCATCATTTGCATGGGGTCACGCCCACTTCCACCGACTTACGCCTTCGAAACCCAGCGCAGTTTTGGCAGCACTGGCTTTGTGAATTCCATGCTTGCCTCGCTGCGCTGGCGTAGCGTATATTATTTGCGCTACGGCGGCGTAATGTGTGCCCGCTTTCGGTGAATCTGGGCCCAAGTCTTTTTCTGACACTTGTTTAAGTTAAGATCAATATTTTTTGCTAGAAAATTACTTGGAACCCCCAAACATTAGATATATTTTAGCAGAGACCCTAGGGCAGTGATGGTGAACCTTGGCACCCCAGATGTTTTGGAACTACATTTCCCATGAAGCTCATGCGCTCTGCAGTGTAGTTGAGCATCATGGGAAATGTAGTTCCAAAACATCTGGGGTGCCAAGGTTCGCCATCACTGCCCTAGGGAATAAAATGGCAATTGCTGCAATATTTTATGTCACACTGTATTTGCCCAGCGTTCTTTCAAATGACATTTTTTGGGGAAAAATACACTTCAGTGAATATAAAAAAAAAAAAAAAAAAAAAAAAAAACACAAACAGTAAAGTTAGCCCAATTGTATTTATTTTTTTGTTTTAATGTGAAAGATGATGTTACATTGCGAGAATCGTGATCTATCTTCTAATCAAAAAAATTGTGATTCTCCTTTTAGCCAGAATCGTGCAGCTCTAGTCGCAGACCTCCATTTTTTTTTAGCGGGCCTGTTTGGACCCAGAGGTAGGTGGGTGTAAAAGGACATAATTTTGTTTACACCTGCTGACCCATGCATTGACCACCTTATCAGGTCTGCCTGAAAACCTGACAGACGGACCTAACTGGATTACCCGTGTGAAAGGGGTCTAGGATTTTAGGAACAAATCCACAAATATAAAAAAAAAAAAAAAAAAAAAAAAATATTTTTGCATTGCATCCTGTAAAGCATTGTGATCAGCAGATCGCAGGTGCAATGCCTAGATCCTGCAGACTGTTAGTACATTGTCTGCCTGTACCTCCAATATGGGCAGGCAGTTATTGAATTGCAGGAAGAATCAATGAGCTATGAGAGCGCTCAGCAGCTTCCTCACAGTTCATTGAGAGCTACAAGCAGTCAGCTGCAATGGCTGAGGGTACTTGTAGTCTATTCACAGAAAAGGTTAATGAATTATACGGGTGTGTGGGTGTGCCGTTTTCAGAAGATCTACCACCCGCTGTCGCAAGGAGAGCGGCGCTGGCGGCAGGAGGTGAGTAAATAGGATCATGTCACACCCTAAATATGGGAGTAACATGCTCCTAAAGATGAACATTTAGGACCATTTTACACCAATATTTAGGGTGTAACATTTAACATGGTGCCAAGCAGACCCCCCACTAGCAGCATGTGGGCATTCTTTCCCCTGCAGCAGCTCTCAGATTAGAAGAGCAATGTTCAGCCCATACAGCTGCATTATTCATTGAGAGCTGTGAATAAATAAACTACAAGTCCCAGCTGGCACTGCAGCAGATAGACTTGTAGTTCTCCATGGAACCCAAGTGCGGTGATCACTGCACTCATAGGCAATTGACACTTCTTACAGCTCTTCAGCTGAAAGTCAAATCTCGGTATGGACAGAGGTGGAGGAAGAGTCTGCACATTGCACCCACGATCCACTGATCTCAGTTGACCTGCTCGGCAGGCCCATTTCCCCAAAAAAGAAGAAATGCAAATTTTAATAAAAAAAAGTGTACTTCTTATTTTTTTTTCTTTCAAAAAGTAGAGTTAGCCTTTGACCCTCGTGGAAGCACTTGGTGTAGGAAAATTGAATTAAAATTCTTGGTGGTCCAACCAGTAAAATTTTCTTCCACCAGAGGTCTGAACCGCATTTTTTTTTCCCAGCCCTCTCCTCCTATATCATAATCACTCACATCAGTGTTCTCAGTCCTCCCCCCTACACACACACACATCACAGTCCTTAACTAATTCAGTTTCCTCTTTACAGTAGGGTTCTCAGGCCCCCTGAAAATCACCCCCCCCCCCCCCCGCTTTACAATAGTGTACTGAACCCCCTTCACATCACACACACTCTTAATTTACGGCTGTCATCAACCCCCCTTCAAATCATCACCCCCATCCCACCACACACACAGTACCGGCCTCTGCCCCCTTCACAACCCTCCCCCACAGTACTATCATCTGCCCCCTTCACATCACCCACCAGCCAAACTGTGTCCCGTTCACATCTCCCCTATGCTGCCCTCTCCCCCTTTAGATCACTGCCCCCCTTCACATTTAACCCCCCCCCCCCTTAACATCACACACAGAGTTGTGTGCTCTGTCCTCTTGACATCCACCCCCACAAAGCACTGAGCCCCTTCACATTATTAGCTTGGTCCGCCATTTAGCGATGCCTGACATAGTGTACAAAAAGCGAAACAGCGCTATATTTATTATGGTATGTAGAGCCTGGCTGCATAACAGTAATAATGAGGGTTTAATTGGACTTTAATGTAATACTATAGTACAAAAAAACACATTTTTTGCTACTTTCAACTGGCAGAGAGAAACTGATGCTTGCAAAGGAAGTCTAATGCTTCCGGGTGGACGTATCTTTTTATTTCCTATAATTATTTCCTATAATGGATTTAGTTAGATGTACCTTTTGTTTCTGTTTCTGGAAGGCATCCTCCAGAGACTCCAGCTGGAACTGCCTCTGCTGTCGCTCCTTTTTCAGCTTATCCAGCTGACTCTCCAGCTCCTGAATCTTCTGAAGGGTCTTGGTGGGGAGACCCTCCTTCCACGCTTCCACCACCCAGCTCATTGTACTGCTGAACGGCTCCACTCGTACAATTCAACCCTGGGACAAAAATAAAAGCAGTTCAGAATAAAGAATACATTTCCATGGACTTCTTTTACAGACGTGACTTTTTGGAACCCAAAACTTTTTGTGTGGACCTCCGCTTTAATGATCATTTTACCCTTGCAGTTTTCCCCACAGATGGGCTTTAAAAAAGGAAGATCACTCCTTCCAGTGATGTTGGGAGTGTGCCCAGTATACAGGGCGTCCAGATCGCCTCCATTAGTAGATTTTCAGCCAGGCTGTGGGTAAGCAGCGGCAGGAATGGCACTAAAAAAATATAAGTTAAAGCAAACCTCGAGAGGGATTAGAACACCTGTCAGGTTTTTATCTGTCCCCACTAGGGAGATTTCCTCACTTCCTATTTTGGCTATGGGACAGGAAGGGAGCACCACTCAGTATAGTGTTCAGCTGCAGAGTATTTCAGCCTGCCACAGACTAACAATTGTGTGCAGCCTCTACTTAAATCTGTAAGGTGAACTTACACAGCACCCCCTTCCTCAGCCCCCCCCCAACCTGCAGTGTGGCAATCTCCAGATCTGACCCCCCCCCCCCCCCCTCCACTCCAGATCTGACCTCTCCTTCCCTTCCACTCCAGATCTGACCCCCCCCTTCCTTTCACTCCAGATCTGACCTCCCCCCCTTCCTTTCACTCCAGATCTGACCCCCCCCTTCCTTTCACTCCAGATCTGACCTCCCCCCTTCCTTTCACTCCAGATCTGACCTCCCCCCTTCCTTTCACTCCAGATCTGACCCCCCCCCTTCCTTTCACTCCAGATCTGACCCCCCCCCCCTTCTTCCACTCCAGATCTGACCTCCCCCCCTTCCTTTCACTCCAGATCTGACCCCCCCCTTCCTTTCACTCCAGATCTGACCTCCCCCCTTCTTCCACTCCAGATCTGACCTCCCCCCTTCCTTTCACTCCAGATCTGACCCCCCCCCCCTTCCTTTCACTCCAGATCTGACCCCCCCCCCTTCTTCCACTCCAGATCTGACCTCCCCCTTCCTTTCACTCCAGATCTGACCTCCCCCCCTTCCTTTCACTCCAGATCTGACCCCCCCCTTCCTTTCACTCCAGATCTGACCTCCCCCCTTCTTCCACTCCAGATCTGACCCCCCCCTTCCTTTCACTCCAGATCTGACCTCCCCCCCTTCCTTTCACTCCAGATCTGACCCCCCCCCCTTCCTTTCACTCCAGATCTGACCTCCCCCCTTCCTTTCACTCCAGATCTGACCTCCCCCCTTCTTCCACTCCAGATCTGACCTCCCCCCTTCCTTTCACTCCAGATCTGACCCCCCCCTTCCTTTCACTCCAGATCTGACCCCCCCCCCCCTTCTTCCACTCCAGATCTGACCTCCCCCCTTCCTTTCACTCCAGATCTGACCTCCCCCCTTCTTCCACTCCAGATCTGACCTCCCCCCTTCCTTTCACTCCAGATCTGACCCCCCCCCTTCCTTTCACTCCAGATCTGCCCCCCCCCCCCATCTTCCACTCCACATCTGACCCCCCCCCTTCCTTTCACTCCAGATCTGACCTCCCCCCTTCCTTTCACTCCAGATCTGACCCCCCCCTTCCTTTCACTCCAGATCTGACCCCCCCTTCCTTTCACTCCAGATCTGACCCCCCCCTTCCTTTCACTCCAGATCTGACCTCCCCCCCTTCCTTTCACTCCAGATCTGACCCCCCCCTTCCTTTCACTCCAGATCTGACCTCCCCCCTTCTTCCACTCCAGATCTGACCTCCCCCCTTCCTTTCACTCCAGATCTGACCCCCCCCTTCCTTTCACTCCAGATCTGACCCCCCCCCCCTTCTTCCACTCCAGATCTGACCTCCCCCCTTCCTTTCACTCCAGATCTGACCTCCCCCCTTCTTCCACTCCAGATCTGACCTCCCCCCTTCCTTTCACTCCAGATCTGACCCCCCCCTTCCTTTCACTCCAGATCTGACCCCCCCCCCTTCTTCCCCTCCAGATCTGACCCCCCCCCTTCCTTTCACTCCAGATCTGACCTCCCCCCTTCCTTTCACTCCAGATCTGACCTCCCCCCTTCCTTTCACTCCAGATCTGACCTCCCCCTTCCTTTCACTCCAGATCTGACCTCCCCCCCTTCCTTTCACTCCAGATCTGACCTCCCCCTTCCTTTCACTCCAGATCTGACCTCCCCCTTCCTTTCACTCCAGATCTGACCTCCCCCTTCCTCCACTCCAGATCTGACCTCCCCCCTTCCTCCACTCCAGATCTGACCCCCCCCCCTTCCTTTCACTCCAGAACTGACCCCCCCCCCCCCTTCTTCCACTCCAGATCTGACCCCCCCCCCTTCTTCCACTCCAGATCTGACCCCCCCCCTTCCACTCCAGATCTGACCTCCCCTTCCACCACTCCAGATCTGACCTCCCTTTCCACTCCAGATCTGACCCCCCCCCTTCTTCCACTCCAGATCTGACCCCCCCCCTTCTTCCACTCCAGAACTGACCCCCCCCCCCCTTCTTCCACTCCAGATCTGACCTCCCCTCTTCCTTTCACTCCAGATCTGACCCCCCCTTCCTTTCACTCCAGATCTGACCTCCCCCCTTCCTTTCACTCCAGATCTGACCCCCCCCCCTTCCTTTCACTCCAGATCTGACCTCCCCCCTTCCTCCACTCCAGATCTGACCCCCCCCCCCTTCCTTTCACTCCAGATCTGACCTCCCCTTCCACCACTCCAGATCTGACCTCCCTTTCCACTCCAGATCTGACCCCCCCCCTTCCTCCACTCCAGAACTGACCCCCCCCCTTCTTCCACTCCAGATCTGACCCCCCCCTTCTTCCACTCCAGATCTGACCCCCCCCCCCTTCCTCCACTCCAGATCTGCCCCCCCCCCCTTCCTCCACTCCAGATCTGACCCCCCCCCCTTCCTCCACTCCAGATCTGACCCCCCCCTTCCTTTCACTCCAGATCTGACCCCCCCCCTTCCTTTCACTCCAGATCTGACCTCCCCTTCCACCACTCCAGATCTGACCTCCCTTTCCACTCCAGATCTGACCTCCCTTTCCACTCCAGAACTGACCCCCCCCCCCTTCTTCCACTCCAGAACTGACCCCCCCCTTCTTCCACTCCAGAACTGACCCCCCCCCTTCTTCCACTCCAGATCTGACCCCTCCCTTCTTTCACTCCAGATCTGACCCCCCCCAAACCCCTTCCACATCAGATCTGACACCCCCCAAACCCTTTCCACTCCAGATCTGACCCCCCCAACCCCCTTCCACTCCAGATCTGACGCACCCAACCCCCTTCCACTCCAGATCTGATGCACCCAACCCCCTTCCACTCCAGATCTGACACCCCCTTCCACTCCAGATCTGATGCACCCAACCCCCTTCCACTCCAGATCTGACACCCCCTTCCACTCCAGATCCGACGCCCCCAACCCGTTTCCACTCCATATCTGACCCCCCTCCAGATCTGACCCCCCTCCCTCCACTCCAGATCTAACCCCGCTCCACTCCAGATCTGATGCCCCCAACCCCCTTCCACTCCAGATCTGACGCCCCCTTTCCACTCCAGATCTGACGCCCCCTTTCCACTCCAGATCTGACGCCCCCTTTCCACTCCAGATCTGACGCCCCCTTTCCACTCCAGATCTGACGCCCCCCTTCCACTCCAGATCTGACGCCCCCCTTCCACTCCAGATCTGACGCCCCCCTTCCACTCCAGATCTGACGCCCCCCCTTCCACTCCAGATCTGACCCCCCCCTTCCACTCCAGATCTGACGCCCCCCTTCCACTCCAGATCTGACGCCCCCCTTCCACTCCAGATCTGACGCCCCCCTTCCACTCCAGATCTGACGCCCCCCTTCCACTGCAGATCTGACGCCCCCCTTCCACTGCAGATCTGACGCCCCCCTTCCACTGCAGATCTGACGCCCCCCTTCCACTGCAGATCTGACGCCCCCTTCCACTCCAGATCTGACGCCCCCTTCCACTCCAGATCTGACGCCCCCTTCCACTCCAGATCTGACCTCACCCAGTACATTGTATCCATTGTTTATTTCGGGTGGACTATTCCTTTAATATCATTAAACACATATCATAAAACACCCGGAAATAGTAGCAGGAAACGTCCTCCACAGCTGGTTATATACACGGACCACCGATCAGATGGGACAATACCGATCAGATTTGTGCACAGATTACCGATCCATCAGCCACAACACCGAGCACAGCGAAGATCAGACCGGAGGAGCCCATTACACATCCCTCCTCCTCCCCCCACCTCGGGGCACACTGACCTGTCACCCGAAGATCAGTGCCCGGCACATGCCACCTCCTCCCGTTTCTTCACCGATAACGATTCAACCACCGCGCCGTCCCCAACACAACAATCCTTCCGCCCGCCCACTTCGGCCACAGTCAAGGCCATTGGATCAAAGACGAATCCCTCGCATCTCATTCGCCAGAGCGCAGCCAAGGTACCACGCCCACGTGCCCGAGTCACGCCGAAGGAGTGGGCGGGGCTTGCGTTCAAATTTAGAGCAGAAGGATGTAAAGCGGGACAGGAGTGGCTGAGGACAGCTCTGGTTAAGATTCGGTGATTGGCTGGGGCTTACTAAGAGAAGAACCAATGAGTGCACGGGAAAGAATATTCAAATTGATAGAGCAGCGCCGCGTTGTATGATACAATAGTTCCGTTGTATGATACACTTCCGGTATAGAGATTCCGGGCTGCTGCTGTATACACGGAGATGGGGGCTGTATGAGCAGAATAAAATAATAATATATATACATATATATATATATATATATATATATAACCCAGGAAATAGTATCAGGAAACGTCCTCCTGGGGGGCCCATTCACACACGTTCATGTAGGTTACAATAAAGGGGAATGAATAGGCCCCAGTCGGACCTTGCGTTTTCTTCACAGCAAAGTCGCTCATGTAGATTTTTTGTCGCATTCAGTTTTGCTAATTTTTCCACGTGTAAATGACGCGGTCTGCTCGCCGCTTTTGGAGGTGTCATTTTTTCTGCATGTTTCAAAATGCGTACTTATGGAAAGCTCAGGTTTGAATGAAGTCTTAGGCCCAGATTCTCAAACGAGATATGACGGCGTACCTCCAGATACGACGGCGTATCTCTAAGTTGCGCGGTCCTATCTATGCGCCTGATTCTTAGAATCAGTTACACATAGATTTCCCGTAGATCCGACTGGCGTAACTGTGTTACACCGTTGTATCGTAAATGCATATTTACGCTGGCCGCTAGGTGGCGCTTCCGTCGAATTCTGCGTCGAGTATGCAAATTAGCTAGATACGCGACTTCCCGAACGTACGCCCGGCCGACGCAGTACATTTACGCCGTTTACGTTAGGCTTTTCCTGGCGTATAGTTACCCCTGCTATATGGTGGCGTAAGTGCGGCGTACCAATGTTAAGTATGGCCGTCATTCCCGCGTCGAAATTTGAAAAAGTTACGTCGTTTGCGTAAGTCGTCCGTGAATGGGGCTGGATGTCATTTACATTCACGTAGAAACCAATGACGTCCTTGCGGCGTACTTTGGAGCAATGCACACTGGGAAATTCCACGGACGGCGCATGCGCCGTTCGGCAAAAACGTCAATCACGTCGGGTCACACACCTGTTCCAAATTTGAATTAGGCGGGCTTACGCCGGCCGATTTACGCTACGCCGCCGCAACTTACGGAGCAAGTGCTTTGAGAATACAGCACTTGCCCTGCTAAGTTGCGGAGGCGTAACGTAAATCAGATACGTTACGCCCGCGCGAAGATACGCGGATGTACGAGAATCTGGACCTTAAAGCGGAGTTCCGACAATTATATTTTTTTTTTTAAAGTCAGCAGCTACATACACTGCCCGCAATGTCGGCACCGTGATGTTGGCACCCGAAGGCGACCTGTCCCTCGGCTCCCGGGTGGAGGTGCCGCCATCTTCGGTAAGGGAATCAGGAAGTGAAGCCTTGCGGCTTCACTTCCTGGTTCCCTACTGCGCATGCGCGACTCGGCGCTGTGCGATTTTACTGGTCCCAGCTGTCTTCTAGGACCTGTGTGTCTTCCAGAAGACAACGGGGGGGGGGGACGGGGGGGGGGGCCGGACATGACGTAGATATCCACAGCTACTGCGGCTATCTATGCCTGGAAGTGGGAGCAAATACCTGGCTTAGACAGGTATCTGATCCCCCTCCCCCTTAAAGGTGCCATTTTTGGGTGGAACTCTGATTTAAAGTGATTGGGTTACTTACCCGCTCTGTGCAGAGGTTTTAAACAGAGTGGCCTCGATCCTCCTCTTCTGGGGTCCCCTGTATTATACCTGCTCTGCTCCCCAAGCCCACCCTTTTTTGAAGCCTATTAGAGCCAATGGTTCTTATCACGTGCTTAAATAAAACACCCTCCCCCATTGGAATCCGTGCGTCCGGCACCCTGAATGTAGATCAGGGGGCCAGATGCATGGATGGGGGGGTGGTGCCCGTGTGCCCCTAATGGACGGGCCACCACTGGCTCTGGGCTGTAAATGGATGCAGCTCATCAGCAGGTCTCAGCCATGAATCATTGGCTGAAACCTGTTGAGAAAATTCCACTGTATCCAATCACAGCAGGAGTCAGCCAGTGCAAGGGGGGGTGCACGTGTGTGCCCTGAACACCAAAACAGTGCCGACGTACAGATACGTGAGTGTGCCTGCAGCTCTGCATTTTATGCCCAATTAAATGTGGGTAGGTGGTCGGCAAGTGGTTAATACATTATGGGCCAGTGCACACCACATGCAGTCCAGTGCATTGTCAGGCAGGTTCCTCGAGACTAGTCCTTGCCTCTCTAGCTCGTCACAGGCAGCGCCGACACACAGCTCTCTGCGTAGCGCTCCGAGTCCCCCCCCTTTCGGCCGTGAGTGGAGTGACGTCACGCCGCTGGAAGGGACCAAGAGGCTCCTTCATAGGGGGAGTAAACAGGCTGCAGCAGACAGGAAAGGGAGCCGGGAGGTGACGGTCCCGGATGCAGGAGTGCACTCAGGACACAATTTGCACAGTGCCGCTGGACGCGCTGGCGGCCGCGGCCGTGGCAGAGCTTCACCTACGGCTGCGCCCCCCCTCCTATACGAAATGGTATCGCCCAGGGCACCCGTCCGCCCCTGCCTTGTACCGGCGGCCCTGTGTGACCTCCGCCGAACCCCCGAGTCTCACTCACCGAACCCCTGGGGTTCGATCGAACCCAGGTTAAGAACCACTGTCCTAGATCATAGAGGTAGGGAGAGACGATCTGGTCTCTATGATCAGCCACACTAACTGTCAGATCGCAAGGTGCTGTCCCTTTAAGATTCCTTTGAGAAGCACATTTGTTGGGACTAGTCATTTTAGAATGGGAAATTGTAGGCAAGGGTCAGTTTAAGATATGAGGTCGTCTGTACAGTTTGCTTTAAAAAAAAAAAAATTGTTGATGTGGCAAGCCCAAGAAACACCAGCGTGCAGGGGGTATATGATCCCTCCCGCTGCTCCTAAAGCCTCGTACACACGATAGGTTAACCAGAGGACAGCGGTCTGAAGGTTAATCGATGAAGCTGACTGATGGTCCGTCACGCCTACACACCATAGGTTAAATAACCGATCGTGTCAGAACGCGGTCACGTAAAACACAACAACGTGCTGAAAAAAACGTTCAATGCTTCCAAGCATGCGTCGACTTGATTCTGAGCATGTGTGGATTTTTAACCGATGGTTGTGCCTACTAACGTTCGGTTTTGACCTATCGGTTACCAATCCATAGGTTCATTTTAACCACTTAAGACCCGGACCAAAATGAAGCTAAAGGACCCGGCCAGGTTTTGCGATTCGGCACTGCGCCGCTTTAACAGACAATTGCGCGGTCGTGCGACACGGCTCCCAAACAAAATTGACGTCCTTTTTTTCCCACAAATAGAGCTTTCTTTTGGTGGTATTTGATCACCTCTGCGGTTTTTATTTTTTGCGCTATAAACAAAAATAGAGCGACGATTTTGAAAAAAATTCAATATTTTTTACTGTTTGCTATAAAAAATATCCCCCAAAAATATATAAAAAAACATTTTTTTTCCTCAGTTTAGGCCGATACGTATTCTTCTACATATTTTTGGTAAAAAAAAAACGCAATAAGCGTTTAACGGTTGGTTTGCGCAAAATTAGGGGATAGTTTTATTGCATTTTTATTTTTATTTATTTTTTACTACTAATGGTGGCGATCAGCGATTTTTTTCATGACTGCGACATTATGGCGGACACTTCGGACAATTTTGACACATTTCTGGGACCATTGTCATTTTCACAGTAAAAAATGCATTTAAAATGCATTGTTTACTGTGAAAATGACAGTTGCAGTTTGGGAGTTAACCACAAGGGGGCGCTGAAGGGGTTATGTGTGACCTCATGTGTGTTTACAACTGTAGGGGGGTGTGGCTGTAGGTGTGATGTCATCGATTGTGAATCCCTATAAAAGGGATCACACGATCGATGCCGCCGGCACAGTGAAGAACGGGGAAGCTGTGTTTACATACAGCTCTCCCCGTTCTTCAGCTCCAGGGACCGATCGCAGGACTCCAGCGGTGATCGGGTCCGCGGGTCCCGCGGTCCCGGAGCTTCGGACCGGGTCGCGGGCGCGCGCCCAGGACCCACGGCTGGACAATAGCACAGCACGTACCTGTACGTGCATGTGCCCAGCCGTGCCATTCTGCCGATGTATATGTGCAGGAGGCGGTCCTTAAGTGGTTAACGCAAGTTGGCTTTTTTTAACCTATGGGTAAATAACCTATGGGGCCCACACACGATTGGTTTTGACTGATGAAAACGGTCCTTCAGACCGTTGTCCTCTGGTTAACTTATCGTGTGTGCGAGGCCTGAAAGCGATCCAGCAGCTAATCAGCAACTCGGATTGCTTTTAATGAGAAAGAGAATCGCTGGCTTAAAAAAAAAGAAGAAGAAGAAAATGCCGGGTTTATGGCTGGTAGGTTCAGTAAACCACTTGCAGAACACAATGTATATATAAACGTATTGCGGTCATGAAGTGGTTAGATTTGTGTTGTTCCAGGTCAGAGACTGAAGCTAAAGGGATCAGCCAAGCAAATAGCATTGTCTGAAGATCAGCACACATATTTGCACACAGAAATAAATACGTGGGATACAAGTCATTGGCATAGGAGTGAAGCCAGAGGATGGGCAGCATGACAGCTGGGCAACTTCCCATGGAGATCAGCAAAGGTGGCCTCTGTGCATCTCTAATGACAGACAAGGCTTTTTTATTTTAGTAATACTCCAATTCGGCCAGCAGATGGCGCATTTGATCACCGTATGCCGATCCTGCTGCTGATTAGATCAGGAAAGTGCGGATCAGAATAAAATGGTAACATTTTTTAAAGGGCTGGAATAAGAAAAAAAGATCTGAAGCTGAAAAAAAATAATAAATAATAACAGTTTTTGCCACCATGATTGCATTTTCACCAAAATCTACAACTTCCTCTATTTTTATAATTGTCTCACTGTCTATGCACAGAGCTTGAAGCCAAGTTCCAGGCATTCCCCGCAAAGTCCTTAGTATTAATGAACTGAGGGGTGACCTCTATGCATAGAGTGCAGTGTGTCCAGAGGGGGGAAATGTCTCTCCCTTCTCTTCTCTGGGCCTCATAAAAAGACCCCCTCCCCCACTCTGCAGTCACTGTTCATTAAAGTGGACCTGTCTTCAGATCTGTATGCAGTGTCGGTGTGACACTTCCAGGTATTTATTCCCTCTCACAGAGATCACAATACTCCCCCCTGCTTTCATCTGCTTGTCTATCCAGAAGGATGGCGCCATCTTTATTCAGGCATCATCCAGGGTCACCACCTACTTCCAGTCCTCCCCCGGACTGCGATGGCTTACTCTGATTTCACTGCACACCCTGAGCTTCTCACAACGTGCATTGAAGAATGTAGGTGTCCCCTAAAAATGTAAACCAAAAACCATTGTCTCACCCAGGGGTCAAGTCCTGGGGAAAAAAGTGTGGGAACTCCCACCCAAGATCCACTCCCCCACCAAAAAAATGATACGCTCATATGCATAATTACTAAACCGCATGTTTTTTAAAGCAAGTTCTTTCTAAACCCCGCAATAACTCGCGGCAGACCTCCGCAATGTCTCCCGGGAACAATGACAAAAGCTCCCAGGAGATAATGTGGCATCGAGGAAGTGACGGAATACCCGCACACTACCTGATGAATCCATATACAGGAAGCGGCCAGTAGCATAAAGGATTACTAAGGTTGGCCTTCCCCTGACAGTGACTCGAGCTGGGCATCGCCGCTTTTGGGCGGCTCGGCTGCTCTCGGCTGCTCCAGTCCTGTAAAGGGAACTGCGTTCCTGCTGTGAAAAAAGTGCAGGAACTCCGTTCCCACGCGTTCCCGCAGGACTAGAGCCCTGGTCTCACCACATCCCTGAATATGAGCTGATTGCTGTACCCCCAAGGGGGTGTGTTTCCTCAGTGGGATTTTAAATGTGGGAGATTGGTTGAAGAGTAAAGACTAAAATAGTCAACAACTGTGTATCAAAAAAGTATCAAATTGTATTTAAATAATGTTGTTCGTAGACAACATATCAAAGTTAGTGTTAACAGCATGAAATACAAAGCATCCAACTGACCAAGTAAGAAAAAAGGGCACGGCCTGGGGTATGCAACTATCAACGGCACTGAGCATCACTAATGATAAGACACAAACTAACAGATGTATATATATTAACCACTTGCCGACCTCCTCATGTAGATATACGTCAGCAGAATGGCACGGACCTCTGCTTGACGTGGGTCGGGGGTCCGATCGGGACCCCCCCCCCCCCGCTACATGCGGCGGTCGGTAAGCCTCGGGGAGCGATCCGTGACGACGGCGCGGCTATTCGTTTATAGCCACTCCGTCGCGATCGCTCCCCGGAGCTGAAGAACGGGGAGAGCCGTATACACGGCTTCCCCGTGCTTCACTATGGCGCTGCATCGATCGAGTGATCCCCTTTTATAGGGAAGACTCGATCGATGATGTCAGTCCTACAGCCACACCCCCCTACAGTAGTAAACACACACTAAGTGAACACTAAATGTTACAGCGCCCCCTGTGTTTAACTCCCAAACTGCAACTGTCATTTTCACAATAAACAATGCAATTTAAATGCATTTCCTGGTGCCTCCATGGCAGCATACCTGTGACAAGCTCCGCCTTGGCTCCTCCCTCAGGAATAGTGAATATTATAAAAGAGTCGGTGAACACCGCCCCCACATTCTCCTTTTTTTCCTCAAACCTCATGGCAGTGAATTTACTGGAACAGTTGTCCTTACCTTCTGCATTCGGCAGCGTCCATCCGGGTTCAAGCCTCTCCCGGATGCGGTCCCTTCTCTTAGGCAGCTAAACGCGCTTATAAGGTTGGGAGTCCCTTCTGTAGGTTCTTTTGGGACTAGCAGTTTGTAGCCCTTTAAACTCTGAGTGCTATCTGCAAAGTTTCTATCAGGCATTAGCTCTCTATGGCTCAGAGGCAGCAGCTATCCCTGCATCTTGTTTTTTTCTGTGTTTTCCCCTCACTCTTCTCTCTCTCTCTTTCTCCCTTGAGGCATGTCTCTCATCCGCCCCCCCCTCTCCCCACTTCTTGGGGCTCCCCTTTCCACTCGGTTGCCTAGTCCCTTGCACACACTGTGTGCCCCTCTCCATGGTCTTCTCCCCCCTAGGGAGCGCGCGCGCCATCCCTGTAGGTTTTTGTGTACTCGCGGCGTCCTCGGCCGCGTTCTGCGCATGCGCCGGCGCCCGGGACCGCTGGGTCCTAGGGCGGCCGGTTCGCGCATGCGCAGTAGACACGGAGGCCACGGCGGCCATTTTAGATAAGGGAAAGATGGCGTTTTTTTGCCAGCAGCTCCCTGAGCTCAGGGCAAAGGAGTTCCCTTGTCAGGTGAATCCTATTTAAACTCCCTGACGGCCTCAGAAGGGTCCTGAGGCTGTCGGGAGAGGTTCACCTGCCCAAGAGCTCCACTTTTTGACACCTGCTGTCCCCGTTCCAGGTATATATATAAATATACATATATAGTTTAAAAAAAAAAAAAAGGGGGTAAGAAAGTTAAAAAAAAAAAAAAAAAAAAAAAAGATGGGAAGATAATTGTTTTTCTTTGGGGGTCGGGGGTAAAAAAAAAAAAAAAAAAAAAAAAAAAAAAAAAAAAAAAAAAAAAAAACCCCAGGGCGTAATTTTTCATATAAAATAGGGGACTAATGGCACCTCCTGAGTCGGGTTAGGACTAAGAGGTTAACCCTTTTGCATTTTCTCCCTGATTTTTTCATTAGCTGCTGCCCCCGTTAAGCCGCCTAAAATGAGCCATTCGCCGCCCATACAAGAGCCTACTCTACACCTAAGGTAAGGACCTACATTCAGGTAGGTCTATGTTTTTCAAAAAAAAAAAAAAAAAGAGTGCACTGAGGCTGGTAACTTTATGTATTGCAGCCCTGTACGCCAGAAGACGTCTAAGAAGACCTCCAGGCGACACGAAGACTCCGACTCTAGCTTCAGTAGAGGCAGGTCCCCCAGGCGTGACGACCATGGGAATGGGAAAAAGGCTTCAGCCAAAAAGCGCCATCACTCGCGCTCCCCGAGACAGAGGTCGCCAAAATGCCAGGCCTGTGGGGCCACCCCACTTCCACATAAGCGACTTTGCCGAGTCTGCCTGAAGGACTACGCATCGGACAAAGAGTCCGAAAGCAGACAAGTGGCGGACCTCCTTAAAAAGGCGATAAAGGATTCTTTTGCGGAGTTGGTAGCCACAATGCCGACACAGCAGCCGGTGTCCCCTCCTCAGGACCATCCGGCTGAGGAGGTCTCCCCAGGGCCCTCCACAAGTGGAATGCCGCGCCCAGCGCCTGCTTCCTCCTCTAAACCTCAAGAAGAGAATGACGGCTCAGGTGACTCCTCTGACGACATGGAAGCATCTGGCTTTGCCTTTGCCATGGTCCAACCCTATGTACAAGCTGTAAAGCAGGCAATCGGCTGGGATGAACCCGAGACAGAGCTCAAAAAGTCTAAAGCCTTTTTTCCTCATCTCAAACGTCAGATCTCCGTTTTTCCTCTCATGGATGAAATTAAAGGCCTGATCGAGGAAGAGTGGAAGAGAACAGAGAAAAGATTTTCCCTCAACCGTCTGGGGAAACTATACCCCCTCTCAGAGGCCGACTCCGCAATGCTTGAAGGCCCTCCAACAGTTGACGCAGCAGTGGTAAGATTAGCAAAGAACGTTACACTACCAATGGAGGACTCGACTGCATTCAAAGATCCTCTCGATAGGCGAATGGACCTAGACTTAAGGAAAGCTTACCAGATGGCGGGCAATGCCTGTAAACCCTCAATAGCCCTGACGTCAGTATCCAACGCGCTACGTGTGTGGACGGATAACATAGAGGCTGCCATCCAGCAGGAGGTGCCGAAGGAGGACATTATTAAGGCCTTAGATGAACTGAAACTTTCTGCAGACTTTATTGGAGAGGCTGCCATCGACTCAATTCGATGCTCCGCAAGATCCATGCTCCACACAGTATTAGCCAAGCGAGCCCTGTGGCTGAAGCCTTGGTCGGCAGATGTTGCGTCGAAACAGAATTGGTGCAAGATACCATTTGATGGAAAAGCCCTCTTTGGGGAAAAATTAGATAAAGCCATCTCTCGCGTCACTGGTGGGAAATCGGGCCTGTTACCCCAAGACAGACGGTCCAGGCGCTCCAGGTCTTTTGCGCCTAGATTCCAGTACTCTAGGAATAAGGACTATCGTCAACCCAGGCAGGGAAAAGGCTTCAGACAAAACTGGAGGAGCACCCAGTCCACCTTCCTGAAAAACCGCAGACAGACAACAGCCTCTACTCCACAGGATCCCACTAAGTCTTTTTGACGCCAAGCCGTCCCAAGCAGTCCCTGTGGGAGCCAGACTTCAACTCTTCTCAAAGATCTGGGAGCAAGAGTGCAAGGATCCGTGGGTAGTTTCCACGATCAAATACGGTCATTTCTGGACGTTTTTAGACAAACCCCCCAAAGATTTCTTCTCTCCGACAGAGATGTCAAAGTCTCCTCAAAAAGCAGAAGCGCTGCAACAATATCTTCTCTCCTTGCAGGATCAGCAGGCGGTGGTTCCTGTACCCCCATCCGAAAGGTTTTCAGGGTTTTATTCGACTCTGTTTCTGGTCCCCAAAAAGACGGGTGGTTGGAGACCAGTCATAGACTTGAAAAGGCTAAATTGCTACATCTCCCTAGAAAGATTCAAGATGGAGTCATTACAAACGATCATTCGGGTAGTCCAACCGGGGGACTGGATGCTGTCCATAGACCTGCAGGATGCCTACCTGCATTTGCCTATACTCCCATCCTTCCAGAAGTATCTGAGGTTCGCAGTAGGCCAAGTGCATCTTCAATTTCGCAGTCTCCCCTTCGGCCTCTGTACATCTCCAAGAGTCTTCACGAAGACCCTGATCGCCTTCATAGCCCCTTTAAGAGAACAGGGGCTCAGAGTATACCACTATTTAGACGATCTTCTTCTCCTAGCGAAAGAGCCAGCCCAGCTACTGGAACACAGAGAAATTCTCTTGACAGCACTGACGAGATTCGGATGGAAGGTAAACCAGGAGAAGAGTCATCTTTCTCCAACCCAGGAAATGATCTACCTGGGAGCACTTTTCAACACAAAGAAGGGTACAGTGTCCCTTCCACCCCAGAAGGTGAAGTCTATCATCCGACAGATGAAGAATGCGAGTTCCAGACCATATCTGACTGCCTCGAATTGCCTGAGCCTGATAGGCAGGATGTCATCTTGCATCCCGATGGTCCCTTGGGCCCATTGGCATTTGAGATATTTTCAATTGGAGTTCTTGAGGCAGTGGAACAAACGGTTTCTAGCTCAACACATATGCCTGACGACCCGGATGCTCAGAGGCCTCCATTGGTGGATGAAGAAACAAACTCTGACGAAGCCACGTGCGTTAGGGCATGTCAACTGGACCATAGTTACCACCGACGCCAGCTTAGCAGGCTGGGGCGCACACTGCAATCAAATTTCAGTGCAAGGCAGATGGTCTTTTCAGGCGACAGGCCTGGTGTCCAATATCCTGGAAATCCGGGCAGTCTACCGGGCATTTCTAGCCCTAGAGTTCGAGATCTCAGGGAAACCAGTGCTCTTACGGATGGACAACAGGGCCGCCGTATCTTACATACATCGTCAAGGAGGGACACACAGCAGACCCCTGCTAAGGGAAGTAGAGCCCATAATCCTGTGGGCAGAAAGAAATCTCGGGGATTTAAGGGCAGTTTACCTGCCAGGACGCCTCAACGTGCAAGCCGACCTCCTATCTCGCAAGTTCGTAGACGCCAACGAGTGGTCTCTTCACCCCAACATCTTCAATTGGATAACAGACCACTGGGGGCTCCCCGAGCTGGACCTATTCGCAACTGCCAGCAATTCCAAGCTTCCGAGGTTCATCTCAAGGCTACCACATCCCCAAGCGGAGGCAGTGGACGCTCTCACAGCCCCTTGGACATGCGATCTGGCCTATGCATTCCCGCCACGGCCTCTGATACCAAAACTCCTGGCGAGGGCAATGATCGAATCAACAATAGTAATAGCAGTTCTACCATACTGGCCGAGACGTCCCTGGTTTCCGACGGCAATGTTCCTGAGTATGCAACCCCCAGTCAAGATTCCTCTGATACCCTTCCTCCTGTCTCAGGGGTGTCACACTCATCCAGATCCAGGCAGGCTGAACCTTCACATCTGGCGACTGAAAGGCAAAAATTTGAATCTCTAGGTTGCTCCAGCGAAGTTATTGCTACCCTCCTAAGGGCTAGAAAGCCTTCCACAAACAGTATATACGGGAAAGTGTGGAACAAGTTCAGGTCCTTCATGTCTGACAAAAGCTGCGATCCGGAGCTTCCATCATCTTCTCAAATCCTTGATTTTTTGCAGGCAGGCCTAAACAAGGGTCTTGCCCTAAGTACATTAAAGGTACAAGTAGCAGCAATTTCATCGGCAACCAGGAAGAGGTGGGCCGAGGACCCACTAATAGTCCAATTCTTCAAGGCCGTCAAAAGAATCCGGCCGCCAACTAGGCAGTCTTTTCCCACCTGGGACCTCGCTGTCATCCTAGAATCCCTAGTCAATCCGCCCTTTGCCCCTTCGGGCTCAGCATCACTGTGGAATCTAACCTTGAAGCTTACATTTTTGATAGCCATAACATCGGGCAGACGGGTTTCAGAGCTCCAAGCTCTAGGAGCAGACGACAATCACATCGTGTTCTACCCCGACAGGGTGGAACTCAGGACAGTTCGGGGGTTTATCCCCAAAGTTGCATCATCCTTATCCATGTCGGAACCCTGGGCACTCCCAACATTCCTAGAGCAGGACTCAGGCTCTTTTCACGAGCTAGATATTGCTTCCACGCTGAAGCATTATCTCCAGGCCACAGTGCCTTTCAGAAACTCTTCCAAGTTGCTCATAATCCCCTGGGGGAAAAGAAAAGGCGAAGAGGCGTCAGCGAGAACAATCTCCTCATGGATTGTGAAACTAATTCATAAAGCGTACAGGGCAAGAGGTCTGGATCCTCCGTCGGCGATTAAGGCGCACTCCACGAGGGCAGTTTCTGCCTCTTGGGCAGCAAGGGCAAACGTGTCGATCGAGACCATCTGTAGGGCAGCGACCTGGTCGTCCCAACACACGTTTATGAAACATTACCGGGTGGACCCGGGAGCTCTCTCTTCGGTAGAGTTTGGCAGACAGGCGATCAAGTCAGCCGTCGCCTCCTCCATTTGTTAACCTTTGTTAATGATGTCCTTGTAATAAATTTTCTAAGCAGCATCCCACCCGTTTCAGCTAGTTATTTGTCACAGGTATGCTGCCATGGAGGCACCAGGAAAACGGAAAATTGTATCATACTTACCAGTAATTTTCCTTTCCTGGTGCCTATCCATGGCAGCATACGCTCCCACCCTCGGTTTTCTATATTACGGAGAATGTGGGGGCGGTGTTCACCGACTCTTTTATAATATTCACTATTCCTGAGGGAGGAGCCAAGGCGGAGCTTGTCACAGGTATGCTGCCATGGATAGGCACCAGGAAAGGAAAATTACTGGTAAGTATGATACAATTTTCCGTTTTTTTGCTGTGAAAATGACAATGGTCCCAAAAATGTGTCAAAATTGTCCGAAGTGTCCGCCATAATGTCGCCGTCACGCAAAAAATCGCTGATCGCCGCCATTAGTAGTAAAAAAAATAAAAAAAATAAAAATGCAATAAAACTATCCCCTATTTTGTAAACGCTATAAATTTTGCGCAAACCAACCGATAAACGATTATTGAGATTTTTTTTACCAAAAATAGGTAGAAGAATACGTATCGGCCTAAACTGAGGAAAAAAAATATTTTTAGATATATTTTTGGGGGATATTTATTATAGCAAAAAGTAAAAAATATTGCATTTCTTTCAAAATTGTCGCTCTATTTTTGTTTATAGCGCAAAAAATAAAAACCGCAGAGGTCATCAAATACCACCAAAAGAAAGCTCTATTTGTGGGGAAAAAAGGACGCCAATTTTGTTTGGGAGCCACGTCGCACGACCGCGCAATTGTCTGTTAAAGCGACGCAGTCTCGAACTGTAAAAACCCCTTGGGTCTTTAGGCAGCATATTGGTCCGGGGCTTAAGTGGTTAAAGCGACAGAAAATGCAACAAAAAACCCTTTCAAAAACTGTCTCGTGGATACAGACAGAGGTGCCAACGTTTCGAGGCTATGGAGAGTAAGGCCCCTTTCACATGTCCTTTCCCCCTGTCCGTTCATTACAAGTCTGTTAACGGACTTGTAATGAATCCCTATGGGAACGCGTCCGTTAGTGGATGGAGCATCCGCTAGCGTCAGCGTCCGTCGGGATCCGGTTTTCGGACGGAAGAAAACCCTATTTTTCTTCCGTCCGGCGGAACGGAACTGATGCAGACGGACAGACGGTCCGTCTGCATCCGGTTCCCCATAGGGCAGAGCGGAGCTGAGACAGGGCGGTCCCTGCACTGTGTGCGGGGACCGCACTATCCGCCGACAGCTCAGCGGGGATCCCCGCTGAGCCGACGGAGCGGACAAAAGAAACTGACAGGACGTGTGAAAGAGCCCTAACGCCTCTTCATCAGGGCAAGGGTGATGCAGAAATGTCGCAGTACAATCTAGAAATGGAAAAGAATAAAATAAGTACATCCAATAAAGAATAAAAAATATAAATATAAAATGCTAATTACAGAGGACAATAATCAAATGGCACTAACAAACCCTCATCATGGCTCTCACCGTGTATGAAATAGTGCCCAGAACCACATATGGGGGCAAAAAGATCCCAGATATCGTTTATAATGTTTAAACCATGCTTGCAAGCTTTAATCTTCAATTGGTATAACAGACAAAGGCAAATAAGAGTAAATACTAACCGGTCAGTAAATGGTCGGTCTGTCTCCAAGAGAGACCGCAAGTGTTGCAATGCCGGTTAAGAGAAAGGGTATATCCTTGGTCATTAAAAGCAAGTTGGTTCACAAGGTATCTTCATACGATGGAACCTATGGTCTAAAAGGTAAAAGAAGCAAGCAGGAAAGGAAAAGGAAAAAACATCATAATGCCATATACAAAAATGGAGTAATAAACTTGTCAGTGGTATCAAAGACAGCCTGTATAGTAACACACCAATTAAATTAATATGTGCTGATTGCGTGTCTTAAATGCAAATTGCTTGAAGGGCTTAGGGTGTCGGAGAGATTATTGGCAACAGGGGGCGGCCAAAACACGAAAGGAGCCGCCTGGGTACATAAGATGGTGGATCAAAAATGGAGTATCTCAATACACTGTAATATAATAATATGAAGCATGTCCGCCAAAAGAAGCCGGCGGAGAGGTGAGTACCAATCAAAAGAATTTTAATCGATCAAAAAGATTTTGATCGATCAAAAAAATTTAAGATTAATCGATTAATCAAAAGTTAATTTGCACAGCCCTAGTATATATATATTTGTAATTCTGTACAACCACATTTGTGATGCATATACCCCCGCAACAGCATAAGACCAGGGGGTGATGAGCTGACTGTACTATTTAGAGGCTGCAGTTCTGTACCTACCTATACCATCTCTCAGCTCAGTGCCAAAGTGTGATTGGTTTAGTGTGCTTGCACACCAACTCTCAGCATATTGCAAGTTGATATGAACATAGATTTCAGGTGATTATACTTGCACATATAAAAATATATGTTTAACGCTGAACTCCAGGCAGAAATGTAAAAGTGCTTTTGTAAATTGGACCATTTGATATCACTACATGGAGTTTAGTGTTTGACCTGATTTGCTGTTCTTTGGAGATAATGGGTCCTCTTAAGGGCTCTTTCACACGGAGCGGACCGTTTCCGGGTCCGCTCCGTGTGTCTCCGTCGGCTCAGCGGGGGTCCCCGCTCAGCTGTCGGCGGATAGGGCGGTCCCCGCACACTGTGCAGGGACCGCCCTGTCTCTGCTCCGCTCTGCCCTATGGGGAATCTGATGCAGACGGACCGTCTGTCCGTCTGCATCAGTTCCGCTCCGCCGAACGGAAGAAAAATAGGGTTTCTTCCGTTCGGAAAAGCGGATCCCGACTGACGCGGATGCTCCATCCGCTAACGGACGCGTTCCCATAGGGATTCATTACAAGTCCGTTAACGGACTTGTAATGAGCGGACGAACGGTCCGCTAGTGTGAAAAGACCCTAAGATCCAATCCAGATAAAGGGCCTGATCCACAAAAAACGTCCGTAACTTAACTTTTGCCATTTAAGTTACACCGCCGCAAAATCTCTACCTAAGTACCTGATCCACAAAGCACTTACCTAGAAATTTTCAGCGGTGTAACTTAAATCCGTCCAGCGCAAGGCGTGCCTAATCTAATGGGGCGAGTCCTATTTAAATTAGGCGCGCTCCCACGCCGGACGTACTGCGCATGCTCCCGACGTTATTTTCCCGACGTGCTTTGCGCGGATTTACATTGCGCCGGGTTTTGAGAATCGCGACGGGCGTAAAAAAAAAAAAAAGAGTTGCGGCGGGGAAAAAAAAAAAATGACAGCGACGCGGGATAGAAGGGTATACTTTTACAAGGTGTAAACAGTTTAGGCCTTGTAAAAGCAGCCCTAATTTTGCGACGGCAAACTAATACTTACGGAGAAAAAACGAAGCGTAAAAGCTTCGTGGATCTCCGTAAGTGCTAATTTGCATACCCGACGCTGGATTTCGACGACAAATGCCCCCAGCGGCGGATGCGGTACTGCATCCTAAGATCCGACAGTGTAAGTCCTTTACACATGTCGGATCTTCTGCCTATCTTTGGGAAACTGATTCTGTGGATCAGTTCCATAGATAGAAACAGGGATATGACGGCGTATCAGTAGATACGCCGGCGTATCCCTTTTGTGGATCTGGCCCCATGTTTTTAGCTCCTTTGTGAGTGGTACTTTTATATGAGTATCTTCTCCAATAAATAATCGAATTACTATGCTTAGGCTGCATTCACACCTAGGCGTATAAACGCCTGAAGCGTGACGCCGCAGCCGCTCCTCATACGCTGGAGGGGTGATTTTACATGGTCGGCTATGGAGATGGTTCACATCTCCACGCCGAACGCCGGATGCCTGACGCCTGCCGCCTGAAAAAAGGTCCCGGACCTTTTTTTCAGGCGTCTTTCGGCGTTCGGCATAGGAGATGTGAACCATCTCCATAGAGGGGGTGAGGCTGCATTCACAATCGCGACGTTTTGTCGCCGCGAATCGCGGTACAAAACGCCACTATTTGCCGCCGCAATTCGCGGGACAAAACGCCGCGATTCAGTACACCGAGGTGTGAATGCAGCCTAAGAAGGCACTGCCTTTTTCCTTTTTTTAGCTGTGTGCATGAGCCCTGAAGCTGCAGGAGCTTTTAGAGGCTGAACACGTTTGATGTGTGTCTGTTTTTCAACCTATTTAACTTTATCTATGTATAGCCAAAATTAATTGAAAAGACTATGGGGTTGATTTACTAAAGGCGAACAGACTGTTAACTTTGCAAAATGCAGTTGCGCCAGAGCTTAGTAAGTGAGGTAAGGCTTCACTTTGCAAAGAATACCCAATCACGTGCAAGAAAAAATACATTAAAAAAAAAGCATTTTTGCTTGCACATGATTGGATGATGGAAGTCAGCAGAGCTTCTTTTCATTTACTAAGCTCTGTAATAATTACACTTGCAGAATGCAAATGCACCTTACAAAAAGTGCAGTCTTTTTGCCTTTAGTAAATCAACCCCTATATGCTGCCTTAATTAAAATTCCCACTAGATGGCGGTAAAGGACAAAAGATAACGGCTTGTTTAGCACTCACAATGATAAGTACAGTAAAACCTTGGATTGCGAGCATAATTCATTTCGGAAGCATGCTCGTAATCCAAAGCACTTGTATATCAAAGCAAATTTTCCCATAAGAAATAATGGAAACTCAAATGATTCATTCCACGACCATTTATTTATAAGTCCTTCAGTTTATAGTCCATATAAAAAGATTATAGCAATGTGATTGTGTAACCATAAAATGTCCATCCACAAATGGAAGCCTCCCCAAGGGGATTAGAAGCAAAATCCAGCAGGAGCTACAGAGTATAAAAGAGAAGAGAGGCGCCTCTAATGCCACGTACACACGACTGTTTTTCACGACGAGAAGAATGCAATTTTTTTAAATGGTTATTAACCTCCCTGGCGGTAAACCCGAGCGTGACTCGGGGTTGGTTTTCAATGTTAGGATCGGTATCCCCGAGTCACGCTCGGGGTGGACGTGCAGCGGCGCGGCTTACCTTTTGCTGGTTCCACAGGCAAGTTACTCACCTTGTCCCTGGATCCAGCGATGCCACCCTGCTGTGTGAGCGAGCGGGACCTCCTCGCTCGATTCACAGTGTCCGTGTGCCGCCGATCTCCGTTCCCTGCGACGTTACGACGCACGGGAGCGGAGAACGGCGCCAAATTCAAAAAAGTAAACAAACACTTTACATACAGTATACTGTAATCTTATAGATTACAGTACTGTATGTAAAAAATACACACCCCCCTTGTCCCTAGTGGTCTGCCCAGTGCCCTACATGTACTTTTATAAAAATAAAAAATGTCATTTCTGCCTAAAAACTGTAGATTGTCCAAAAGTGTCCCTTTATGTCAAAAATGGTTTTAGATCAGCTAGAAAACAGCGATAATAAATTATAATCACTTGCAGAAATGTGCGATAGCGATTTGTGGGGAAATTCGTCATAAAAAAAAAAAAATAATGACAGCGACAATTCTGCAACTGAGCACATTTCAGTGATTTTGAGTTGATTACATTATTGAATAATTTTTATTATAATTATATTATTATTTGTTATAATTATTTATAATTATTTATTATATTATAATTTATAATTTTGTTTTAAAAAAAAAATCATACCCGGGATGCCTACAAGAATCTTGTTTGGTCAGATTTAAGTGAGTTATTTCTAAAAATTACAGGCCTACAGTATAAAACGCCAAATTTCCTTGCAAAATAATTGTACCGCTTTTGGTACGTAATTCCAGACAGAATCATACCGCCAGGGAGGTTAAAAACGGTCGCGTGTGTGCTCCAGAGAATTTTTCTTGACGAGAAAAATGGGCATTAATAATTTAGAACCTGCTTTATTTTTTCTCACAGTTTTCCATGTCGTTGTTTTTTTCTCGTCGTGAAAAATGGTCGTGTGCAGGCTTTAACGCCAGGGAAAAAAACGCGCATTCTCAGAAGCAAGTTATGAGAAGGGAAATTAGCATAATCAGCCCAAAGGGTGTCGCCATTCAAATGGAACTTCCCCTTTATAGTGCCGTTGTACGTGTTGTACGTCACCGCGCTTTGCTCGAGCATTTTTTTCCCACGATTGTGTGTATGCAAGGCAGGCTTGAGAGGAATTACGTCGAGAAAAACATCGTTTTTTTCCATGACATGAAAAACGGTCGTGTGTACGCGGCATAAGGCCTGATGCCGCGTACACACGATCGTTTTTCGGCATGATAAAAAACGAAGCTTTTCAGCATGTCCAAAAAACGAAGTTTTTCCAACTTCATCATTAAAAATTACGTTGCCCACACACTATCGTTTTTGAAAAATTATGAACAAAGCGCGGTGACGTACAACGGCACTCTAAAGGGGAAGTTCTATTCGCCTTTGGGCTGCTTTAGCTGTTTCCTTGTTAGTAAAAGACGATTTGCGCTTTTTTGTCTGTTACAGCGTGATGAATGTGCTTACTCCATTATGAACGGTAGTTTTACCAGAATGAGCGCTCCCGTCTCATAACTTGCTTCTGGGCATGCGCGGGTTTAAAACGTTGTTTTAGCCCACACACGATCATTTTTTACAAACCGAAAAACGACATTTTTAAAAACAATGTTAAAAAATGCAGCATGTTCAAAAAAAATTTGGGTCGTTTTTCAGAAGCCGAAAAACGATATGTGAAGCCCACACACGATCATTTTAAATGATGTTTTTAAAAACTTCGTTTTTTTTCATGCCGAAAAACGATCGTGTGTACGCGGCATCATACACACGCACGGTTTTCTCGGCAAGAAAGCAGCTGGGAGAGCTTTTTGCGTGTGTATGGTTTCTTGTCGGGAAAACTGCCGGAAATCTTGACAATAGAGAGCCTGCTCTCCTGTTTTCCTGCCGAGGAACCCGAGCGTGTGTATGCTTACCTGGCCTCGGTAAGCATACAAGGCATAGTGTGTAGGGTGTAGCAAGATGGCGGCGACGGCATTGAATGTGACGAGCTTGTCTTGCAAAACGCTCTCAAACCAAGTTACTCTCAAACCAAGGTTTTACTCTAGTGGACAAGTCTAGCATGGATAAAAAATTGCCATACATTTGAATGATATCAGATTGTATGTACCAGCATAGCTTCCAATAGTCCCCCATTTGAGGGACTGTCCCTTTTTCAGAACCGTGTCCGTCTTTCCTCCTCAGTTGACCCTTTTTTTGGGGGGGGGGGGGATATATACACCTCTATAAAAAAATGAAATTTTTACCTACTAAAAAGTTGTATTTTATAATTATTATTATTATACATGCTTTATATAGCGGCAACGGTTTACGCAGCACTTTACAATGTAGAGGGGGGACAGCACAATTACAGTACAGTTCAATAAACCTTTTATCTAGTCTCTAAATCGGGCATCACTAAATGGCGGCCCGCGGTCCGCGTCCGGCCCGAGCTGCTGCTCTTTCCGGACCGCGGCGATCGCGCCATTTAGTCGCCGCTTTGGTCCCCAGCCTCCTCCGCTATTATTAGCAGAGGAGCGGACAGCGGGAGGCGGGACAATCCCAGACCGTGGGCGGGACCAGAGAGGTAGCTGCCTGTCGTGTTAGATGGGAGGTGATTGGCTGCTAGGAGGCGGTCCTAGCAGCCAATCACCAGTTCGCCGAAAAGTCAACCCGACAGCTCCCGCGCCTTCAGTCCACGACTGTCCCGCCTCCCGCCCCCCGCTCTGTGAAAGGTAGGAGTGGAGAGGGAAGGGAGGAAAATGTATGAAAATGTTAAGGATGGGGAGCGGGGGCAGTGCTGTGTGTGTGAAGGGGGGGGGTCATGGGGTCATGTAAAGGGGGCAGTACTGTGTGGGGGGGATATGTGATGGGGCAATACTGTGTGGGGGAATATGTGATGGGGCAATACTGTGTGGTGAGATATGTGATGAGGTCATGTAAAGGGGCAATACTGTGTGGGGGATATGTGATGGGGCAATACTGTGTGGGGATATGTAATGGGGCAATACTGTGTGGGGGGATCTGTGATGGGGCAATACTGTGTGGGGGGATATGTGATGAGGTCATATGAGTAAAGGGGGCAATACTGTGTGGGGGATATGTAATGGGGCAATACTGTGTGGGGATATGTAATGGGGCAATACTGTGTGGGGGGATCTGTGATGGGGCAATACTGTGTGGGGGGATATGTGATGGGGCAATACTGTGTGGGGATATGTAATGGGGCAATACTGTGTGGGGGGATCTGTGATGGGGCAATACTGTGTGGGGGGATATGTGATGGGGCAATACTGTGTTTGGGGATATTAGATGGGGCAATACTGTGTGGGGGGATCTGTGATGGGGTCATGTAAAGGGGGCAATAATGTGTGGGGGATATGTTATGGGGCAATACTGTGTGGGGGGATATGTAATGTGGTAATACTGTGTGGGGGGATATGTAATGTGGTAATACTGTGTGGGGGATATGTGATGGGGGTCATGTAAAGGGGGCAAAACTGTGTGGGGGGATATGTAATGGGGCAATACTGTGTGGGGGATATGTGATGGGGCAATACTGTGTTGGGAGATATGTGACGGGGTCATGTAAAGAGGGCAATACTGTGTGGGGGGATATGTGATGGGGCAATACTGTGTGGGGGATATGTAATGGGGCAATACTGTGTGGGGATCTGTGATGGGGGTCATGTAAAGGGGGCAATACTGTGTGTGGGGATATGTATTGGGGCAATACTGTGTGGGGGGATATGTGATGGGGTAATATACTGTGTGGAGGGGATATGTGATGGGGCAATACTGTGTGGGGGGATATGTGAAGGGGGGTAATACTGTGTGGGGTGATATGTGATGGGGCAATACTGTGTGGGAGAATATGTGATGGGGCAATACTGTGTGGGAGAATATGTGATGGGGCAATATTGTGTGGTGGGATATGTGATGGGGCAATACTGTGTGGGGAGATATGTGATGGGGTCATGTAAAGGGGGCAATACTGTGTGGGGGGATATGTGATGAGGCAATACTGTGTGGTGGGATATGTGATGGGGCAATACTGTGTGGTGGGATATGTGATGGGGCAATACTGTGTGGTGGGATATGTGATGGGGCAATACTGTGTGGGGAGATATGTGATGGGGTCATGTAAAGGGGGCAATACTGTGTGGGGGATATGTGATGGGGCAATACTGTGTGGGGGGATATGTGATGGGGCAATACTGTGTGGGGGGGATATGTAATGGGGCAATACTGTGTGGGGGGATATGTGATGGGGCAAAACTGTGTGGGGGGGATATGTAATGGGGCAATACTGTGTGGGGGATCTGTGATGGGGGTCATGTAAAGGGGGCAATACTGTGTGGGGGATTTGTAATGGGGCAATACTGTGTGGGGGGGATATGTGATGGGGTAATATACTGTGTGGGGGGGATATGTGATGGGGCAATACTGTGTGGGGTGATATGTGAAGGGGGTAATACTGTGTGGGGGGATATGTGAAGGGGGACAGGGCTGTGGTGGGGAAGATGTGAAGCGGACAACCAGCTGCGCACAAAATGAGGTGCTGCACAGAAGACGTGAAGGGGTACCATTGACTCCTAAATGCACTAAAATGCAAAGTGCAATTTTCTGCACATGGAAATTGCATGGTACAAACGCATCATGCAGTTTCCTTGTGGCTGCCTTTTTAAAAAGATGCCAGGACCTTTTCCCAGCAGAAACACAGGCGCAGCAGCCCATTCAAACGAATGGTGTGTCGTGCCTGCACCCCTGGGCTGCAATGTAAAGAATTGGGGTAATCGCACGAAACTGCGATGCGGACCTCGGCTGGAAGAAAATTTTACTTATCGGACCTCCATGAATTTTAATTCAATACCCCTGCTCTAAATGATTAAACTTGTCATTTTGAAAAGCTAGTATATTTGAAATTAGAGGTGAAAAAAAAACACGTACAAATACGTTGGCAGAATAGCATGGGCAGGCAAAGCAACATACAGGTACGTTGTTTTGAATCTGTCACCTAGCGGGCATGCGTGCGCGCGTGCCTGCCGTGACCCCCGTGACTGTGCCTGCGGCACTTGTGTACTCGATGTCTGACGGTGTCCCGCGATCGTGTCATAGAGAGGCAGAACAAGGGGTGCCTGTGTAAACACGGCATTTCCCTGTTCTGCCTAGTGACAGGACAGTGATCTACTGCTCCCTTTCATCGGGAGCAGTGACCACTATCGTGTCACTGGTAGCCCAGCCCCCACAAGTTAGAATCACTCCCTAGGACACACTTAAACCCTTCCTTGCCCCCTACTGGTTAACCCCCTTCACTGCCAGTGTAATCGGTGCATTTTTATAGCACTGATCACTGTATAAATGACAATGGTCCCAAAAAATAGTGTCAAAAGTGTCCGTTGTGTCCGCTGCAATATTGCAGTCACGATAAAAATCGCAGATCACCGCCATTACTAGTAAAAACAAAAAGTATAAAAATGCATGTACTCTCTGCTCTTCCTATTTCTCTCTTTCCTTTCTTCCTTTTCTTTACCTTTTTTTTCTATTAGTACTCTTTTATACGTCTCCTGGAGACGTGTTTAAGGATCCTATTTACAGGTTTATCCTTTAGTTTTATTATATTTATAAGCAATATTTTTGGAGAATTACAGATGAGTTATATTGGATATTTTTCTTTTACATAATAGAGTCTAGAAAGACTATAATTTAAGTTCATGTGGGGGATTGGAGGTCCTCTCTTCGGGCACAGCATGATCTCTATAGGGGTGCCGCGGAGAGATAGGCATATGCGTTTCTCATATGGCTAGCATTTCAGGGGCCTCGTAGGCATAGTCTAGCCTCTTATTTAATGCTTAAGCTACCCTAACCAATATTCTTGTATCTCCGATGTTATTTTTTTTCCCTTCCTTTTTATTTTTACCTGTTCTTCTATATTCACTTATTGGTTGTTGATTATCCTTTCTTTTTTGTTATATCTCTCCGGGAGGTATCTTGATTACACTAAGGCTCCATTCACATCTAGGCAGACAAATTCGCAGCGTTTTGTCCCGCGAATTGCGGCGACAAATAGTGGCGTTTTGTACCGCGATTTGCGGCGACAAAGCGCCGCGATTGTCTGCCTAGATGTGCCCCAATATTGTCCCTCTATGGAGATGGTTCCCATCTCCTATGCCGAACGCCGAAAGTCGCCTGAAAAAAAGGTCCAGGACCTTTTTTCAGGCGGCAGGCGGCAGGCGGCAGGCGTGGAGATGTGAACCATCTCCATAGAGGGCAATGTTAAATCATCCCCCTGGCGGCAGCGGCGTCACACTACAGGCGACAAAACGCCTAGGTGTGAATGGGGGCTAAGATGTATTGTGATTTATTGTCTTTATATTATTACTTTTATTTATTGAAAATAAAATACTTTGAAAGTAAAAATGGCATAAAACGATCCATTATTTTGTAGACACTAAAACTTTTGCGCAAACCAATCAATATACGCTTATTGCATTTTTTTATTTTTTTTTTACAAAAAATATGTAGAAGAATACCTATCGGCCTAAACTGAGGAAAATAATTTTTTTATAGATTTTTTGGGGATATTTATTATAGCAAAAAGTAAAAATTATTTCTTTTTTTTTAAAACTGACGCTCTTTTTTGTTTATTGCGCAAAAAAAATAAAAACCGCAAAGGTGATCAAATACCACCAAAAGAAAGCTCTATTTGCGGGGTAAAGAGGACGTCAATTTTGTTTGGGTGCAATGTCGCACAACCGCGCAATTGTCAGTTAAAGCGACGTAGTGCCGAATCCCAAAAAATGGCCCGGTCATTGGGCAGCCAAATCCTCCGGGGCTCAATTCCTCCCACTGATAGCAATGACGGGGCACAATTCCTCCCATTGACAGCAATGACGGGGCACAATTCCTCTCACTGACAGCAATGACGGGGCACAATTCCTCCCAATGACAGCAATGACGGGGCACAATTCCTCCCACTGACAGCAATGATGGGGCACAATTCCTCACACTGGCAGTAATGATGGGGCACAATTCTTCCCACTGACAACAATGACGGAGCACAATTCCCTCCACTGACAGCAATGACAGGGCACAATTCCTCCCAATGACAGCAATGACGAGGCACAATTCTTTCCACTGACAACAATGACGGGGGGCACAATTCCTCCCATTGATAGCAATGATGGGGCACAATTCCTCCCACTGACAACAATGACGGGGCACATTTCTTCCCACTGACAACGACAGGGGAACAATTCTTTCCACTGACAACAATGATGGGGCACAATTCCTCTCACTGACACCAAAGATGGGGAATTGTTTTTCCACTCCCAGTGGTCACAGTCCGGCCCCCCTAAAGTCTGAAGGACACTAAACTGGCCCCCTGTTTAAAAAAGACCCTGGTTTAGGGGGTATTCTGTATGCTACATGTTCTAGGGATGAGGCCTACATGTCAGCACCATACTCCAACCTTTGTTCTAGCATTGATCAGCATTGATTAATGAGGCTGAACGAGCCCAAAGTCTGCTTTGTATATATGGCTGTGTGTTTATAATCACATTTCTGCTTTTATTTTTTGTGTATTGCTGTCATTTTGCACAATGCTGCAAATGAAATTGATCACAAGCTCTTGTTTGTTTAATGTTCTAAGTGACTGACAGGTTTACTTTAATTGAAAGTGTGCTGGCAAATAAAAAAGCTGCAAACACCACCCTTTTCTTTCTCGCCCCGGGGCTTTTCCTGCATTCCTTTACAAGAAGGCACAACAGGGGCTGTAAACAACTGGCACACATGACAGGACTTGTCCTCCTCACTAGACGACTCTTCCTTTTGTGGATCACCTCTATAGGTACAGCTGTACTGTTGTTGTTGTGTTTTCTCTTGTGTATCATATGGGGGCAGTGGCGTCACTAGGGTTGGTGTCACCCGGTGCGGTAAAACATGGTGTCACCCCCCCTCTGTCTAGGCTGCCCAGCACCAAGCAGGCAGCGCACAGGCACGGGGCGCACCCCAAACCAGCCCCTGTAAATGATAGTATAGGGCAGTATAGTGGCAGGTTAGGGTAGTATAGAGTGGTATAGTGGCAGGTTGGTGTAGTGGGGTGGTATAGGACAGGTTAGGGTGGTATAGGGCATGTTGGGATGATATAGGGTAGTTTGGGGTGGTATAGGGCAAGTTAGGGTTGCATAGGGCAGGTTGGGGTGGTATAGGGCAAGTTAGGGTGGTACAGGGCAGGTTGGGGTGGTATAATGCAAGTTAGGGTGGCATAGGGCAAGTTGGGATGGCATGGGAAAGGTTGGGGTGGTACAGGGCAAGTTAGGGTTGCATAGGGCAGGTTGGGGTGGTATAGGGCAAGTTAGGGTGGCACAGGGCAGGTTGGGGTGGTATAGGGCAAGTTAGGGTTGCATAGGGCAAGTTGGGGTGGTATAGGGCAAGTTAGGGTGGCACAGGGCAGGTTGGGGTGGTATAGTGCAAGTTAGGGTGGCATAGGGAAAGTTGGGGTGACATGGTAAAGGTTGGGGTGGTACAGGGCAAGTTAGGGTGGCATTGGGCAGGTTGGGTGGTATAGGGCAAGTTATGGTGGCATAGGGCAGAGTGGGGTGGTACAGGGCAAGTTAGGGTGGCACAGGGCAAGTTGGGGTGGCATGGGAAAGTTTGGGGTGGTACAGGACAGGCTGGGGTGGTACAGGGCAGGCTGTGGTGGCACAGGGCAGGCTGGGGTGGTACAGGGCAGGCTGGGGTGGTACAGGGCTGTTTAGGGGGTACAGGGCAGGCTGGGGTGGTATAGGGCTGTTTGGGGTGGTACAGGGCAGGCTGGGGTGGTACAGGGCAGGCTGGGTGATACAGGGAAGGCTGGGGTGGTACAGGGCAGGCTGGGGTGACACAGAGCAGGCTGGGTGGTACCGGGCAGGCTGGGATTGCACAGGGCAGGCTGGGCATGTCAGCTAAAAAAAAAAAAAAAACGGGATGGTGTCATCCCTCTAGCGGGTGTCACCTCTGCACCCCCCACGCCTCTGTATGGGGGGGTGCAGAATGGATGGACACAAGTAGAGATGAGCCTCGGATTGCACTACATGAATACATTTATTACGTCTCACTGTATGAAAAATGTCTTCTACTCTACATACACATCAGTAGGTATTGTAGTCAACGACTTCCAATCTACAACGTTTTTTGATTGGACAATCTGTACCAGGATTTGGAAACCGATCACTTATGTTAAAAAACAAAAAAAAAAAAAAATGTTTGTTTTGTCATGGAAAGTGAGTAAAGCTTCATTTTTTTTATTAAAATAACAAACATGTCATACTTACCTGCCCTGTGTAAGGGTTTTGCACAGAGCAGCCCTGATCCTCCTCGTCTGGGGTCCCCCGACAGCACTCCAGGCCGCTTCTCTTTGGCAAGTGCATCCATTGAAAGCCGCTTTCCATAGGGGCACCTGTGCAGGTTCACTCCTGAGCTGCCCCGTCTGCGTCTATTCACACAGAGCGGGTGCCTCGGCCCCCGCTTCGGCTCGCTCGGCACAGCATTTGATTGACAGCAGCGGGAGCCAATGGCAGCTGGTGCTACATTTTTTTAGAGGGGAACAGCAAACAAATCCAACCGCCTGTTTGATCGATCAAGCAAATGCCCGCCTGCCAGCCCCACACTTACCCCATCCAGGTCACGGGGGCCTCCCCGGCTTCTTCTCCCGGCCAATTCGGTCGCTTCTCCTCCCAAACCAATCCAGTCTTAGGACCCGCTTCCTGTCCTGATTGGTCGGAAGGAGAAGCAGGAAGACAATATATATATATATATATATATATATATATATATATATATATATATATATAATGTTTAAAAGAAACCTCTGGGGCCTTTAATAAAAAAAAAATAAAAAAAAAATATAATTTTTATTTTCTATAAAAAAAAATTAAAAAAGGGGGGTTGCCATCCGGGCCCCTGGGGACCTCTAGGCCCTTTAATAAAAAAATAAATAAATATATATATATGAAAAAATAAAAAAATAAACATTTATTAAAAAAAAATGGGGGGTTGTCACATGGGGCCCTGGGGACATCTGGGCCCTTTAATGAAATATATATATATATATATATATATATATATATATATATATATATATATATATATATATATATATATATATATGTATATATATACACATATATATATAAAAAGAAAATAAATAAAAAGAAAGAAAGAAAAAAATATATAAAAATTTTTTAATTTTTTTTATAAAAAAAAGGGGGTTGCCATCCATGGGATTCAAAAGAGTCAAAAGGGCATTGTGGTCATTTGGAAACCGGGACCACTACAACTGGGTAGAGGATGTAGTTTAGACTCCAACCGGGATGGACACTGGGAACCAGCGATGTTTCAACGGCGTACTGTAGAACCGCAACAGATTCCCGATGAAATCCTTAGGCCATGTATCCAGGGGTACAAACAATGGACTTGGCTGCAGCTCCAGTCAGGCCATGGGATAAATTTAAAATAAAAGACATTTTGGAGCCCCTTTCTTTTATTTAAAATGTATCCCATGGTCTGACTGGAGCTGCAGCCAAGTCCATTGTTTGTACCCCTGGACTAAGGATTTCATCGGGAATCTGTTGCGGTTCTACAGTACGCCGTTGAAACATCGCTGGTTCCCAGTGTCCATCCCAGTTGGAGTCTCAACTACAGCGTCCATCCTCTAGTAGTGGTCCCGGTTTCCAAATGACCACAACGCCCTTTTGACTCTTTTGCTGTACAGTATCAGAGTCCAACGCATCTGGTAAGCGTATTTACACCTACCATATATCTGATGTGATTGCGATTTTTACAGATTTCTGCAGACAACTTGATCACCTGTTTTGTTCTTTCAATCATTGGACATCAGTCCACTCCACATCTTTCACCGATTGTTCAATTGATGTTCACTTCAAGTTCCCATAGAGACTTGATTATGTTCTTTTGTCTATGGAACTTTATTTTTGACTATTTATATGTCATTTGATATGTGCACATGCACTTCTTAATGTCGGTGCCTCACCTCGCATCAGTATTATGATTGCCCTCAAAAGGGCTGGTTGTATCTGTAAGATTAGATGTCTAGCGCATCCCCACCCCTTACATTAGATGTCAAGAGCCCCCCCACCATCAGAAGTTGAGTCCCCCACTCTCTTAAATCACAGTACACCCCCCTTTCCTTATGCTGCTGCTGAGAAGAATCTGGATGCATTGCTTGAACGCAGAAAGTCATGCTGCGTACACACGATAATTTTTCGGCATGAAAAAAAAATTACTTTTTTCCAACTTCATCATTAAAATGACGTTGCCTACACACCATCGTTTTTAAAAAATGCTCTAGCAAAGCGCGGTGACGTACAACACGTACGACGGCACTATAAAGGGGAAGTTCCATTCGGATGACGCCACCCTTGGCGCTGCTTTAGCTGATTTTGTGTTAGTAAAAGACGATTCGCGCTTTTCTGTCTGTTACAGCGTGATGAATGTGCTTACTCCATTATGAACGGTAGTTTTACTAGAACTCCCGCCTCATAACTTGCTTCTGAGCATGCGCAGGTTTTTAACGTCGTTTTAGCCCATACACGATCATTTTTTACAACCCGAAAAATGATGTGAAGCCCACACACGATCATTTTAAATGACATTTTTTAAAAACGACGTATTTCTTGCCGAAAAATGATTGTGTGTACGCGGCATAAGGGTCTGGAGGAGGGCCAGAGGAGGGCTGGAGGTGCGAGGGCCACATGAAATGGCCTGGAGGACCCTTTTGAGGCCCTTATATGGAAACCGATCACGGAGCTTCTCCGTCCTGAACGCCAGCTGACGGCGCATGTTTTTACTGCAACTAAATTGACCATAGCAAGGGCCTGGAAGACCCCGGTCCTCAGCTTCGAAGCAGTTAAAAACTGCATTAATGATATTATGGTTAATGAAAAACTTACTGCTGTGTTAGCGGATACCCACGATAAATTCCTCCGGGTATGGCAACCCTGGGTGGCCTACAACCACCCTTCACGATTTGACCCAACGCTACTTTCTCTTTGATGAGCCTCTGTTCCCCCCGCCCCGTGGACCCTTTTCTTTCTTTCTTCTATTTTATTTCCTTCTTATTTTTTTTTTTCTCTCTTTCTCTTCAATGCTATTTGTTCATGCTACTTTTCTAGCTGGTTCTCTTTCTCCTCATCCTCCCTTTCTTCGTTCTTTGTGGCTTGGGCCCATAGGCTTGGTCCTGTTGGTCTTGGACACATGATGCATTGTTTATTTTACATTTTGGATAATGCTATCCTCTGCTATGTGCCTGTTTTGAATTTTTTTTTTTTTTTGTAATGTTGTGTATCGAATAGCTATTTCGCTTTTAAGTTATACATTTACTCCGGTGTGTTAACCGGTATGTTACCTAAACCAGCATTAGGTCGATTTAGCAGGCTACTTAAGATTGGGACATTCTATTGCTGGTCTTCTGGATTCGCCTCTGGATTCCTAGGTGCTGGATCAATCTCAGGTCTACGGACTAACTTTTCTGACGCCTCCAGTTCTTTATATGATAGCTCATGGTGTGTCCACCACTGCCTTTTTTTTGTATTCTTTTTTCTGTTGATGTGTTTTTTTCAATAAAACTCTTTGTACATGAAATGGCCTGGAGGGCCGGATTCGGCCCGCGAGCCTTGTGTTTGACACCTGTGATCTACAGTATACAGTGGCAAGCTGTTAATGCATACCCTTTGGACAATTTCGGGTCTCTTAGTTTTTTTCCAGTTAACTTGTTTGTGCATTTAAAGATTTATGAAACAATAAAAAAAAAAAAAGGTTTTGGAAGTCGGGTTGTATGTAGCAAGTCTCTCTAATATATATGGCCAGTGTTCGAAATATCCTCCCTTATTTGGTGGGCTCTGATCATCATACAACAAATACAAAATAATCCCATTATCTGTGTGTGTCAGCTAATATTACTAGTCAGTGGAACGTCTCCGGCTCCTATTACCAAAGAAAAGCGGAGTGAAGATACATTGCCAGCTTCCAGGACGCTGGAACATGATAAGGATCTTGTCTTTTCCCATGAAAAGTCTAATATACATTTCAGCATCATGCTTGTGAAGCAACGTCATACCATGCTTATCTTCAGCAGGAAATAAAACGGATAGCACTGTCTATGTACCATGTACAGTATATATATATAGTCCAGTTGTTTTAGCTTGGGGTCTCTGTTCTGTAAAGCTGACCATAGATGGGTAGAATGTCAAATGAAAATTATTGGGAAAGAACATTTGTTCAATTTTCTAATGGTCAGACTTCATGTCCTAAACTTGAGTTGAGGAGCTTTTGGCCTTTTTTTTTTGCCAAAGCTGCTAAAGTATAAAAGCCTATGGGGTCAATTCACAAAGCTTTACGATAAAGGTATCATATTACTCATGTGCATACATTATCGCATGTGGTAAACTAAGTCCAATTCACCCAAAAAATGTAAAATAAGGCCCAGATTCTCAAAGACTTACGACGGCGTATCTCCAGATACGCCATCGTAAGTCCGAATGGCCGCCGTCGTATCTATGCGCCTGATTCATAGAATCAGTAATGCATAGATTTGGCCAAGATACGAGCGGCGTAAGTCTCCTACGCCGTCGTATCTTGGGGTGCATATTTACGCTGGCCGCTAGGTGGCGCTACCGTTGATTTCTGCGTTGAATATGTAAATGAGCAAGATACGCCGATTCACGAACATACGTATGCTCGTCGCAATTAGTTACGACGTAAGACATACACCGGCGTAAAGATAAAGCTGGTCTCTAGGTGGCGCAGCCCATGCAAGGTATGGACGTTGGAACAAGCGTATCTTTTTACGTCGTTTACGTAAGTCGTACGTGAATGGGGCTGTGCGTAGGTTACGTTCACGTCACAGGCATTGAGCCGGCGTATCTTTGGGCGTAAATACGACGTGATACTGAGCATGCGCGTGCATGCGCCGTTCGTTCGGCTACATGGGGTCACGCTTAATTTAAATACAACACGCCCACGACCTGCCTACTTTGAATTCCGCGCGCTTACGCCAGCCGATTTACGCTACGCCACCGTAACTTAGGACGCAAGTGCTTTGTGAATACTGCACTTGCTTCTCTAAGTTGCGGCGGCGTAGCGTAAATAAGATACGCTACGCCCGCACAACGTTATGCCGCCCTACATGAATCTAGGCCTAAAGATAATGCTGTATTTACCGGAAAAAAAATAAAAAAAGTATCAGTAAATACTGCAGATCAGTGCTTGTAACTCCCCTGCCGCACCGATCACTCTGACTGCCCAGGTATCAGGTGAAGCATCGGAGCATTTCCCCTGAAAACAAGTACTCAGGGAAATGCTCGGTATCGGTACCAATACTAGTATCGGTATCGGGACATCTCTAATCAGTGCCCATAATTGCTGCCTATCAGTGTCCATCAGCGCTGTCTATCAGTGTCGTCTATCAGAGCCCTTAATGCCACCTATCAGAGCCCCTCAGTGCCACCTCATCAGTGCCCACCAGTGCCACCTCATCTGTGCCCATCAGTGCGGCCTATAAGTGCCACCTCCTCAGTGCCCACCAGTGCTACTTCATCAATGCCACCTATCAGTGCTGCCTATCAGTGTCCATCAGTGCAGCCTCATCAGTGCCTACCAGTGCTGCCTCATCAGCGCACATCAGTGAAGGAGAAAACGTACCTGTTTGCAAAATTTTATAACATACTATGAAAAATGTTTTTTTTTTATTCTTTTCAAAATTTTCTGTCTTTTTTTCGTCTGTTTAGCAAAAAAATAAAAAACCCAGTGGTGATTAACCACATGCCGACCGCCACACGCGGATATACGTTGGCAGAATGGCATGGGCAGGCAAAAAGATGTATATATACCTCCCCTTTAAGAAGCAGCATTGTGGACGCCCGCCTGCCGCGAGCTCCGTGACTCAGACTGCGGGTCCCACATAACCGTGATGGTGTCACGGTGAGGAAGAAGGGGGAAATGCTAATGTAAACAAGCATTTCCCCAGTCTTTCTAGTGACAGGACAGTGTACACAGCTTCCTGAAATCGGAAGCTGTGATCACTGTCGTGTCACACACAGCCCATCCCCCCTACAGTTAGAACACATCCCTAGGCACAATTTACCCCTTCAGCACCACCTAGTGGTTGACCCCTTCGCTGCCAGTGTCATTTTCACTGTAATCAATGTGGTGGATTCAAGAAGCAATTGCGCCTGTGTAACCATAGGTTACACAGCGCAATTGCTTACTTGACCCGGGGGAACGAGTGCTCCTGATTCAGGAACCTCGTTACGCCGACTGCAGCCTAAGATCTGCGCGGCATAAGGCTCTTATGCCCGCTTATCTTAAGCTGCATTCTTGCGATGGCCGCTAGGTGGCTTTCCCGTTGTGCTCAGCGTATAGTATGCAAATTGCATACTAACACCGATTCACAACGTTGCGCGAGCCCTGCGTACGCAATTTACTTCGTTTACGTACGGCGGTTTTCGCGCAAGGCTGCCCCTGCTAACAGCCCATGTTACGTATACCCGTCGTTTCCGCGTCGCGAAATTTGAATTTTACGTAGTTTGCGTAAGTGAATCGTGAATGGCGCTGGACGCCATTCACGTTCACTTTGAAGCAAATGACGTCCTTGCGACGTCATTTGCCGCAATGCACGTTGGGAAAGTTTCCCGACGGAGCATGCGCTCTACGATCGGCGCGGGAACGCGCCTAATTTAAATGATTCCCGCCCCCTACAGGATCATTTAAATTGCATGCTCTTGCGCCGGGCATTTTGCCGGCGCGCCCGCGCAATTTACGGAGCTTCTTCTCCGTGAATCGAGGGCAGCGCAAAAAAAATGCGGGGGCGCAGGGCAAAATCGTTGCCCTGCGCCTCCGTAATAAATGCGCAAATCTCTTTGAATCCGGCCCAATGTATTTTTATAGCATTGATCGCTGTAAACATGACAATAGTCCCAAAAATGTGTCAAAAGTGTCCGATGTGTCCGCCATTATGTTGCAGTCACGAGAAAAATCGCTGATCACCGTCATTACCAGTAAAAAAAAATATTAATAAAAATGCCCAAAAATGATCCCCTATTTTGTAGACGCTATAACTTTTGCGCAAACCGATCAATAAACGCTTATTGCAAAATTTTTACCAAAAATGTGTAGAAAATATCGGCCTAAACTGAGTAAAATGTTTTTATTTTTTTATATATTTTTTGGGGATATTTATTATAGCAAAAAGTAAAAAATATTGTTTTTTTTTCAAAATAGTCGCTCTATTTTTGTTTATAGCGCAAAAACCGCAGAAGTGATCAAATACCACCAAAAGAAAGCTCTATTTGTGTTAAAAAAAAAGACGTCAATTTTGTTTGGGAGCCACATCGCACGACCGCGCAATTGTCAGTTAAGCGACACAGTGACGAATCACAAAAAGTGGCCTGGTCTTTGACCAGCAAAATGGTCCAGGGCGGAAATTAAAATTTTTAACCTTAGATTGATGCTCATTTTGTCAAGGGGAATCGGGTAGTTTTTTTAAAATCGAAGCTGTACTTACCGTTTTAGAGAGCGATCTTCTCCGCCGCTTCCGGGTATGGGCTGCGGGACTGGGCGTTCCTATTTGATTGACAGGCTTCCGACGTGGCATCTATCGCGTCACGATTTTCCGAAAGTAGCCGAACGTCAGTGCGCAGACGCCGTATAGAGCCGCACCAACGTTCGGCTTCTTTCGGCTACTCGTGACGCGATAGATGCGACCATCGGAAGCCTGTCGGAAGCCTGTCAATCAAGAAGGAACGCCCAGTCCCGAAGACCCATACCCGGAAGTGGCGGAGAAGATCGCTCTCTACAACGGTAAGTACAGCTTCGATTTTAAAAAACTAGCCGATTCCCCTAGACAAAATGAGCATCAATCTAAGGTTAAAAAATTTTTTTTAGGGTGAACTCCCACTTTAAGTGGTTAAATATCTCCAAAAGAACGCTATATTTGTGTTAAAAAAATGATAAAAATGTAGTTTTTGTACAGTGTTGCATGGCCGCGCAATTACCATTCAAAGTGCAACAGCACTGAAAGCTGAAAATTGGCCTGGGCAGGAATGGGGTAAAAGTGTCCAGTAGGTAAGTGGTTAAACAGCATGAGCATCAGCGGAAGACCAACTTATTGTCCCCACTCCATCCAGTTCTGTGATTGGAAGATGCTGCGGTCACACGTCATTGGCAGCCGGTCTCACAGGAGAAGTCTCTGGCAGTCTCAGTATATTGGTTTTGCATGAAAGGTCCTCTTTAAGTCTCTGCAGTACTGTTTATAAAATGATAACAATGAGTCGCGTTCCCTTGGGAAATGATACAGCGACTGTGAATTCATTGGTCTGCTGATCACTAAGAACTTGATGTGTATATAATTCCTCACATTTATTACAAACATCAGACCGACCAAAAATAGATCAAGCTTGGTTCAAGGTCTGTCTGGCATTTGGAGAAAGAACAAGGAGTACAGACAAAACATTCCATAGAACAATCGCAGGGACCATCACAGCTCGCCATCCGCACAGAACACGACGCAAATCCATCAAATGGAGCACCAGCTGGGGGTGTCATGGCTCCCCCAATATGATAACTGATAAAAGTAGCAATTCATGTGTGCCCACCATGCTGTTCGCAGCTCTGAAAACAATTCTAGGTGGGGGCGGCATTGTAAATAGACAGTAAGCTGCATCAAGGACATCCTCGCTGTTACAGAGAACATTCCTGTAAACACGCAGAACAGCAAAGCAAGATGGCTCCTTACGTTTTTGAGCTTATTGAGTCATTTGTTGAGGTTCAGCATCAGGTTGACACTGGGCAGGTAGTAAGAAGCACCTTCCAATCATCTGAGATCGGAAAGAGGGACGCCTTTCATTATTTAGTCAATAGGCACACCCTTGTCATGCCCCTCCTCAATCACACAGACCATGGCTTCACATATATCCGCTGTAGTGCGTTGTGCTAATGCGCATTATGGGGAGCATTACTGTGCATCAGTGGCAGCTGGTGAAGTTTTAGGATGGGGGGGCACTTCTTTTTTGACCCCTCCCACTTCTAATAAGCCCCATCCCTTATAGAATCCACCCACTCCGTCCCCTGTATTCCACTTGCTTCCACCCATAGTGTCAGGAGTATACAGCTCAGCATCACAGGACAGAGTATACAGCTCAGCATCACAGGACAGAGTATACAGCTCAGCATCACAGGACAGAGTATACAGCTCAGTATCACAGGACAGAGTATACAGCTCAGTATCACAGGACAGAGTATACAGCTCAGCATCACAGGACAGAGTATACAGCTCAGCATCACAGGACAGAGAATACAGCCCCCAGCATCACAGGACAGAGTATACAGCTCAGCATCACAGGACAGAGTATACAGCTCAGCATCATAGGACAGAGTATACAGCTCAGCATCACAGGACAGAGTATACAGCTCAGCATCACAGGACAGAGTATACAGCTCAGCATCACAGGACAGAGTATACAGCTCAGCATCACAGGACAGAGTATACAGCTCAGCATCATAGGACAGAGTATACAGGTCAGCATCAAAGGACAGTGTATACAGCTCAGTATCACAGGACAGAGTATACAGCTCAGTATCACAGGACAGAGTATACAGCTCAGTATCACAGGACAGAGTATACAGCTCAGTATCACAGGACAGAGTATACAGCTCAGTATCACAGGACAGAGTATACAGCTCAGCATCACAGGACAGAGTATACAGCTCAGCATCACAGGACAGTGTATACAGCTCAGCATCACAGGACAGAGTATACAGCTCAGTATCACAGGACAGAGTATACAGCTCAGCATCATAGGACAGAGTATATAGCTCAGCATCACAGGACAGTGTATACAGCTCAGCATCACAGGACAGAGTATACAGCTCAGCATCACAGGACAGAGTATACAGCTCAGTATCACAGGACAGAGTATACAGCTCAGTATCACAGTACAGAGTATACAGCTCAGTATCACAGGACAGAGTATACAGCTCAGTATCACAGGACAGAGTATACAGCTCAGCATCACAGGACAGAGTATACAGCTCAGCATCATAGGACAGAGTATACAGCTCAGCATCATAGGACAGAGTATACAGCTCAGCATCACAGGACAGTGTATACAGCTCAGCATCACAGGACAGAGTATACAGCTCAGCATCACAGGACAGAGTATACAGCTCAGCATCACAGGACAGTGTATACAGCTCAGCATCATAGGACAGAGTATACAGCTCAGCATCACAGGACAGAGTATACAGCTCAGCATCACAGGACAGTGTATACAGCTCAGCATCATAGGACAGAGTATACAGCTCAGCATCACAGGACAGAGTATACAGCTCAGCATCACAGGACAGAGTATACAGCTCAGCATCACAGGACAGAGTATACAGCTCAGCATCACAGGACAGAGTATACAGCTCAGTATCACAGGACAGAGTATACAGCTCAGTATCACAGGACAGAGTATACAGCTCAGCATCACAGGACAGAGTATACAGCTCAGCATCACAGGACAGAGAATACAGCCCCCAGCATCACAGGACAGAGTATACAGCTCAGCATCACAGGACAGAGTATACAGCTCAGCATCATAGGACAGAGTATACAGCTCAGCATCACAGGACAGAGTATACAGCTCAGCATCACAGGACAGAGTATACAGCTCAGCATCACAGGACAGAGTATACAGCTCAGCATCACAGGACAGAGTATACAGCTCAGCATCATAGGACAGAGTATACAGGTCAGCATCAAAGGACAGTGTATACAGCTCAGTATCACAGGACAGAGTATACAGCTCAGTATCACAGGACAGAGTATACAGCTCAGTATCACAGGACAGAGTATACAGCTCAGTATCACAGGACAGAGTATACAGCTCAGTATCACAGGACAGAGTATACAGCTCAGCATCACAGGACAGAGTATACAGCTCAGCATCACAGGACAGTGTATACAGCTCAGCATCACAGGACAGAGTATACAGCTCAGTATCACAGGACAGAGTATACAGCTCAGCATCATAGGACAGAGTATATAGCTCAGCATCACAGGACAGTGTATACAGCTCAGCATCACAGGACAGAGTATACAGCTCAGCATCACAGGACAGAGTATACAGCTCAGTATCACAGGACAGAGTATACAGCTCAGTATCACAGTACAGAGTATACAGCTCAGTATCACAGGACAGAGTATACAGCTCAGTATCACAGGACAGAGTATACAGCTCAGCATCACAGGACAGAGTATACAGCTCAGCATCATAGGACAGAGTATACAGCTCAGCATCATAGGACAGAGTATACAGCTCAGCATCACAGGACAGTGTATACAGCTCAGCATCACAGGACAGAGTATACAGCTCAGCATCACAGGACAGAGTATACAGCTCAGCATCACAGGACAGTGTATACAGCTCAGCATCATAGGACAGAGTATACAGCTCAGCATCACAGGACAGAGTATACAGCTCAGCATCACAGGACAGTGTATACAGCTCAGCATCATAGGACAGAGTATACAGCTCAGCATCACAGGACAGAGTATACAGCTCAGCATCACAGGACAGAGTATACAGCTCAGCATCACAGGACAGAGTATACAGCTCAGCATCACAGGACAGAGTATACAGCTCAGTATCACGGGACAGAGTATACAGCTCAGCATCACAGGACAGAGTATACAGCTCAGCATCACAGGACAGAGTATACAGCTCAACATCACAGGACAGTGTATACAGTTCAGCATCACAGGACAGAGTATACAGCTCAGCATCACAGGACAGTGTATACAGCTCAGCATCACAGGACAGAGTATACAGCCCCCAGCATCACAGGACAGAGTATATAGCCCTTGTATCACAGGACAGAGTATATGACTCAGCATCACAGATCAGGGTATACAGCTCAGCATCACAGGACAGAGTATACAGCTCAGCATCACAGATCAGGGTATATAGCTCAGCATCACAGGACAGAGTATACAGCTCAGCATCACAGGACAGAGTATACAGCACAGCATCATAGGACAGAGTATACAGCTCAGCATCACAGGACAGGGTATACAGCTCAGCATCACAGGACAGAGTATACAGCTCAGCATCACAGGACAGAGTATACAGCCCCCAGCATCACAGGACAGAGTATATAGCCCTTGTATCACAGGACAGAGTATATGACTCAGCATCACAGATCAGGGTATACAGCTCAGCATCACAGGACAGAGTATACAGCTCAGCATCACAGGACAGAGTACACAGCCCCCAGCATCACAGGACAGAGTATATAGCCCCAGTATCACAGGACAGAGTATATAGCCCTTGTATCACAGTACAAAGTATGTGACTCAGCCTCACAGATCAGGGTATACAGCTCAGCATCACAGATCAGGGTATACAGCTCAGCATCACAGATCAAGGTATATAGCTCAGGATATACAGATCAAGGTATACAGATCAAGGTATACAGTTCAGGATATACAGATCAAGGTATACAGCGCAGCATCACAGCTCAGGGTATACAGATAAAGGTATACAGATCAAGGTAAACAGGTCAGGATATACAGATCAAGGTATACAGCTCAGCATCACAGCTCAGGGTATACAGATAAAGGTATACAGATCAAGATGTACAGATCAGTGTACAACCCCCCTGCGTGTGGATCTGACTGCACCGCCCCCCCTTGCTTGTGGCTCTGACAGTACCCCCCTGCCCGCGGCTCTGACAGCACCCTCCCTTGCGGCGCACCCCTGCTTGCGGCTCTGACAGCCCTCCCTCTCGGGGCACCCCCAGGTCACGGCTCTTACAGCCCCCCCTCGTGGCACCTCCTGCTCGTGGCTCTGACAGCACCCCCACGCAGGTGGTCCGGCACTTACCGCTAGTGCTGAGTCCACCAGAGCACTCGTTTGTACTCGTTTCTACTTTGTGCCTCCTCTTCCTAAGCGGCAGGCATCCAATAGGAGGCCCTGACACTTTGAGCTTTGACAAATCGGCAAACAGGTCGACGACCTGCCTCCCTGATTGGCGGGGAGAAGCAATAGTCTGAAAATAGTAAAAATGTATTTGCTATCGTCACACAATTGGGCTGGATTAGGGCACACTCTCTGTGTCCCAAGCCCACCCTATTGTTAAGCCTATTAGAGCCTATGACTCTAATCAGCTGCTTCAATATGTACCACCCCCTTCTGCCCCGCCATAGGAATCCATGCGTCCTAAAAGGGGCCGGACGCATGGATGAGGGGGCGATGCCCTTGTGCCCACAATCCCTGTGGCACCCCTGCTGTTCATTAAAGTGGTTTTAAACTCTTAAGCCGCGTACACATGACCACTTTTCATGTCATGTCATGTTTTTCTCGACGAGATTCTTGTTAAGCCTGCCTTGCATACACGCGATCGTGAAAAAAAAAATGCTTGAGCAAAGGGCGTTGACGTACAACACGTACAACGGCACTATAAAGGGGAAGTTCCATTCGGATGACGCCACCCTTTGGGCTGCTTTTGCTGATTTTGTGTTTGTGTTTTTTTCCCGTCGTTAAAGCCTACTGTACACACGACCGTTTTTCACGGCATGAAAAACGACGGCGTGAAGAATGATGAGAAAAATAGAGCAGGTTCTAAATTTTTAATGCCCATTTTTCACATCGGGGAAAAATGCCCTGGAGCCTACACACGATCGTTTTTAATGACCAATTTAAAAAATTGCATTTTTCACGTCATGAACAACGGTCGTGTGTACGGGGCATTACATATACCCAAGGGGCTCCTCCTGGACCTGGCGGCGCCTATGATGGACGTCACACGTCCCACGTTCTCGGCATTGGACCAGTGGGACATCCATCATACGAGCCGGGTCCCGGAGGAGGGACTATTTGTACGTCACTCGGCCGCACTGCATAAGTGGGAGATCGTTCCCCATTGCCTGTGAAAATGGCTCGGGGCTAATAATGTTATTAGGATTATCGAGACCCAGGGCTTTTTGGGGGCACACTCGGGGCTCCAGCCCCCCCCCCTCCCCGATGCCACTGCTCAGCAACCCTTGTGGGGGCAGTGCTACACAAACAAAAGGCCACAGTTTGGAGACCACTGTTCTAAATTAAGATATACCATTACCAAAATCTTGATCCAACGATCCACCAACATTCTTCTTTTACAAATAATTTTATTGATAGCCATTGCAACTTTGAGAAGACCACCAACATTCTTCTAAATCTTCATTTAAATCCAACTGCACATGAAACACTGTCTCAGCAACACTGGGGTAGATTCACATAGGTGCGCTTTCGCTTACGGCGGCGCAGCGTATCGTATTTACGCTACGCCGCCGCAACTTACAGGAGCAAGTGCAGTATTCACAAAGCAATTGCTCCGTAAGTTGCGGCGTAGCGTAAATGGGGCTGGCGTAAGCGCGCGTAATTCAAATGTGGAAGGGGGGGCGTGTTTTATGTAAATCTATGATGACCTGACGTGATTGACGTTTTGTACGAACGGCGCATGCGCCGTTAGTGTACATATCCCAGTGTGCATTGCTCCCAAGTACGCCGCAACGACGTATTGGTTTTGACGTGAACGTAAATTACGTCCAGCCCTATTCGCGACTGACTTACGCAAACAACGTAAAAAATAAAAAAATCGAAGTGGGAACGACGTCCATACTTAACATTGCGTGCGCCTGATAGAAGCAGGAGCAAAGTTACGCCGAAAAAGCCTTACGCAAACGACGTAAAAAACTACCGCTGGGCGCACGTACGTTTGTGAATCGGCGTATCTAGGTAATTTACATACTCTACGCCGAAAACGGCGGAAGCGCCACCTAGCGGCCAGCGTGAGAATGCACCCTAAGATACGACGGCGTAAGAGACTTACGCCAGTCGGATCTTAAAGCGGGAGTTCACCCAATGATGTTTTTTTTTTCTCTTTTCCCCTTAGATGGATGCTCGTTTTGTCTAGGGGAATCGGCTAGTTGTTTTAAAATATGAGCCGTACTTACCGTTTTCGAGATGCATCTTCTCCGTCGCTTCCGGGTATGGGTCTTCGGGAGCGGGCGTTCCTTCTTGATTGACAGTCTTCCGAGAGGCTTCCGACGGTCGCATCCATCGCGTCACTAGTAGCCGAAAGAAGCCAAACGTCGGTGCGGCTCTATACTGCGCCTGCGCACCGACGTTCGGCTTCTTTCGGAAAATCGTGACGTGATGGATGCGACCGTCGGAAGCCTCTCGGAAGACTGTCAATCAAGAAGGAACGCCCAGTCCCGCAGCCCATACCCGGAAGCGGCGGAGAAGATGAATCTCGTAAACGGTAAGTACGGATCATATTTTAAAACAACTAGCCGATTCCCCTAGACAAAACGAGCAGGAAGCTAAGGGGAAAAAGTGTTATGTGCGGGGGAACCCCCGCTTTAAGAAGACCACCAACATTCTTCTAAATCTTCATTTAAATCCAACTGCACATGAAACAGTGGGCTAGATTCAGATAGATCTGCGTAATCTATCTTATTTACAATCTGCCAGCGCAAGTTTTTGAGGCAAGTGCTGTATTCAGAAAGCACTTGCCTCTTAAGTTGCGCCGGCGGATCGTAAATCCACCGGCGGAATTCAAATTCCGCGGCTAGGGGGAGTTTACTATTTAAATCAGGCGCGTCCCCGCGCCGATCGTACTGCGCATGCGCCGCCGGCTAAATTTCCCAGCGTGCATTGCTCCAAATGACGTTGCTAGGATTTCGCCGTGTACGTAAATTACGTCCATCCGTATTCGCGACCGACTTACGCAAATGACGTGAAAAATTCAAAATTCGACCCGGGAACGACGGCTATACTTAACATAGGATACGCCGCATATAGCAGGGGTAACTATCCGCCGGAAAAAAACGAACGCAAACGACGTAAAAAAAAAGCGACGGGCGGGCTTTCGTTTCTGAATCGGCGGATCTCCTCATTTGCATATTCGTTGCGTATACAAACTGAAGCGCCACCTAGCGGCCAGCAGGAGAATGCAGCCTAAGATCCGACGGTGTAAGTCACTTACACCTGGCGGATCTTAGGGAGATCTATGCGGAACCTGATTCTATGAATCAGGCGCATAGATACGACCGTCGGATCTCAGAGATACAACGCCGTATCAGGAGATACGCCGTCGTATCTCTATCTGAATCTGCCCCACTGTCTAAGCAACACTGGCTCTACATTATCCATTATGGCCCAAGGGTTAGGCCAATTTTATCATGTCAAAACCCATCATACTGTCCGTGCTAACCACTGTTCCACCATGTTTGTTTATTGGGATCATTCACAATGCCGGAAGGTTTTGTGTGACAAAAATAGTACAGGCGAGTTGCAAAAATAAAATGCAACACAGCCCTGTGTATTTCTCTATACAAAAGCATATTGTCCGTATACAAAACACATGTCATACATCCCACTTAGTGTGAGAAGGACCTCTCTCGTTTGTGACCTCAAGCAAGGTTACTAAATCGAATAACAGCAATAAGCATTCTTCTATAACTTTTTTCCACATGCAGCACGTGGCTCAATATAAACAATTCTCTGTTCTTTTCATATTTATTTTTTGCAGAGCAGTAATATTATGCAGCACAGCAAAAAAGAAAAAAAAAGAATGAAATTGAGTTGCCTGTTTTATAATTAGGTTGGGCTAAGTAACAGTACAGGGTCAGAATTTCAATTCATGAAGCAGTGAATGGAGCCCATTCTTCACCGGGGTCTGACCACAAAACCACACCTACTCAGCTAGATTCCAAACTCGGCAACCCAGCCTAATCCCAAAACTTTTCTTCTTTCCTCTGAAGTTTAGTTAAATCACAGAAGCTTTCAAAGGGCTGCTGAAAACAAGTTTAGCAGCGTAACAAAAAACCCTCAATTTGTTTGACAACTCTACTACTAAATCTTCCTGCTCTACCGAACGTTGATTTTGTGGAGCAGTTAAAAACAATTGGGCCAGATTCAAGAAGCAATTGCGCCCGTGTAACCATAGGTTACACGGCGCAATTGCTTACTTGCTCCGGCGTAGCGAATGCTCCTGATTCAGGAACATCGCTACGCCGACTGCAGCCTAAAATCTGCGCGGCATAAGGCTCTTATGCCACACAGATTTTAGGCTGCATTCTAGCGAAGACCGCTAGGGGGCGTTTCCATTGTGATCTGTGTATAGTATGCAAATTGCATACTAACACCGATTCACAAACTTGCGCGGGCCCTGCTTACGCAAATTATGTAATTTGCGTACGTCGGGTTTCGCGTAACGTTACACATCCTAATAGCAGGCGCAGCCAATGCTATAGGATGGCCACGTTCCCGCGTCGCGACGTTCAAATTTTACGTCGTTTGCGTAAGTGGATCGTGAATGGCGCTGGACGCCATTCACGTTCACTTTGAAGCAAATTACGTCCTTACGACGTCATTTGCCGCAATGCACGTCTGGAAAGTTTCCCGACGGAGCATGCGCTCTACGCTCAGCGCGGGAGTGCGCTTAATTTAAATGATTCCCGCCCCCGGCGGGATCATTTACATTAGGCGCCCTTACGCCGGGCAAGTTAACACAGCGCCCCCGCAATTTACGGAGCTTCTGCTCCGTGAATCGCGGGCAGCGCAGAAAATTTGCGCGGGCGCAGGGCAAAAACGCTGCCCTGTGCCTGCGTAAGAAAGGCGCAGATTCTTACTGAATCTGGGCCAATAGCGCTTTAAGCGGAGTCTTTATTTAAAAGGGAACCCCACCAGAAAAACAAAAACAAAGATGGTGATGCCATCCAGAGGTGGAATGGGTTACCAAGGCGCACCAGTGAAAAAAATAATAATAATTTTGGGCTTCCTATTCAACTGCTGGCCAAATAAAAATGCATTTTCAGAAAACAAGCTACATGGACTGGGTCAGTGTCAAAATCCGTGTGACAGTGGGAGGGGACCCCAACATCCATCTTACCCACATCTAGCCTAAATGGACCGCTAAGTTAGGGTGACCAGACATCCCCAGTTTCAGGGTACAGTCCCCTGATTGAGGACACTGTCCCCGGACCAAGTCTGTCCCTGGTTTTGTCCCCAGATTGGATTTAATAGGGGGCAGGGGCAATTTTAAAGACAGTGGCCCAGATTCTCATAGGACTAAAGACGGCGCAGCGCCATGTACGCCATCGTAAGTCCTAATCTGAGCCGTCGTATCTATGCGACTGATTCTTAGAATCAGTTACGCATAGATATCCATTAGATCCGACAGGCGGAAGTCTCTTACGCCGTCGGATCTAAACTGCAATTTTTTTTTTGACCGCTAGGTGGCACTTCCGTCGGATTCCCCGTCGAGTATGCAAATTAGCTAGATACGCGAATTCCCAAACGTACGCGCGGCCGACGCAGTAAAGTTACAACGTTTACGTTAGGCTTTTCCCGGCATAAAATTGCCCCTGCTATATGAGGCGCAACCAATGTTAAGTATGGTCGTCGTTCCCGCGTCGAAATTTTAAAAAGTTACGTCGTTTGCGTAAGTCGTCCATGAATGGGGCTGGACGTCATTTACGTTCACGTCAAAACCAATGACGTCCTTGCGACGTCATTTGGAGCAATGCACATTGGGATATTTTACGGACGGCGCATGCGCAGTTCGTTCGGCGCGGGGACGCGCTTCATTTAAATGATACAAGCACCCTACCCGCCGAATTTGAATTCCGCTGCGTGATTTACGCTACGCCGCCGCAACTTTACAGGCAAGTGCTTTGTGAATAAAGCACTTGCCTTGAAAAACTTGCGGCGGCGTAACGTAAATCGGATACGTTACGCCGCCGCATAGATACGCCATTCTACGAGAATCTGGCCCAGTCAGTGCAGAGTTGAAATTTAAAAACTTAAACTACACACCCCCGCTCCGCCGTGCCTACTAGCATAGGGGGGTTGTGTTTTTCCCATTATCTGTGCCCCTTTCTGATGACCATGTGCTGGTCGGAGCGGAGAGAATATTTCTTCAGTATCGGGCGCATGCCCATTCAGCTCCGCTCCCATGTTTTTCTGCCTAGGCTCAAATCCTGGCCAGCCACCTGCCAATCTCCTTGCCTTCCCTGGTGGAGTGATCTTCCTCCGCTCCCCATCCAGTAGTAGCCGGGGCCCGAAAAGTAAGACTTGAGAGGCTGTGAGGCGGGCGGCGACGGGCAGAGAGTCGCTGATTGTTGCCATTACTAGTAAAGAAAAAAATATGTCCCCGGATTTCATTTTAAAAATCTGGTCACCTTACTCTAAGTCCCAGGGGGCCTTTGTGCAGTCCAGTCTGCAAAAATGGTGTGGCAGTCCTGACGCATGGAAGGTAGAGGGTGAGATGTCAATCTAGCCCAGTGACAGAGTGCCAGAGCAGGTAAGATCTGTGACAGCAGCTTTCCTTCGCTGCTCTGCTTGAGGAGACCATCTCTGTATTATACATTACTGCACCCAATACTGTACCCCCCTGTCCCCTGTACTGTGCCCTACTGACTAACCTGTACTGTACTCTCCTGCCCCCACGTATTGTGCACTTCTGCCCCCCTGTACTGTGCCCTCCTGATCCCCCTCTACTGTGCCCTCCTGACCAGGGCTGCTGTTATGCCACGTACACACGATCGGTTCGTCTGATGAAAACGGGATCGTTTTCATCGGACGAACCGATCGTGTGTTGGCCCCATCGTTTTTTTTCCATCCGTGAAAAAACTTAGAAAATTATCTGATGGTTAAAAAAACAATAGAAAAAAACGATCGTCTGTGGGCAAGTCCATCGGTTAAAAATCCACGCATGCTCAGAATCAAGTCGACGCATGCTCGGAAGCATTGAACTTTTCTCAGCACGTCGTTGTGTTTTACGTCACCGCGTTCTGACACGAACTGATTTTTTACTGATGGTGCGTAGGCAAGACTGATGAAAGTCAGCTTCATCGGATATCTGATGAAAAAATCCATCGGACTGTTTTCATCGGATGAACCGATCGTGTGTACGTGGCATTAGAACTCACGGGGCCCCGTACAGCCTACCTGGCAGGGCCCCCCTCAAATATATATTAAAAAAAAAATTCCCAATAAATATACTAAAATCATTCTTAGCGGACACACATATAACAGAGAAGCTGTGTGAATTTTGCCATTTTTTAAATAGTTTTCAACAATTTTGAACAAAAACATTTTATAATTTTTTTTAAAATAAATACATTATTTAATTTTACAATTTTTTAAAAAAAAATTTATACAATTTTCAATTTTTTTTACAAGGGATTAAAACAATACAGGGTTAATTTTTTTTTATTTTTTTTTAACAGGACTCTCCCAGCAATAGCTAAAAGTCGGCGAGAGGGTTTTCAGCTGCTGCCGAGAGCCACACAGGGCATCCTGTAATTGCCCCTTCTTCCCTCTGGTGTTTGGGCCCCCTGTGTGCCCGGGCCCCCTACAGGAGGACTGGTGGTCCCCCTATCAGTGGCCCTGACCAACCCTGTACTGTACTTTCTACCTCCCCCATACTGTGCTCTCTTGACCACCCTACTTTGCCTCTCTGACCCCATACTCTGCCCTTCTGAAACCCCATCCTCTTCTCTACTGACTTTTTATATTATTTGGATATTTGTGTTGATTAGTCTTTTTTCCTATTGTTTGAAATGTATTTTATTGAAAGCACTAATAAATATGTTTAATTCTAACAACTATTTATACTTTAATTCTTGAGAGTAGGTGGTAGGCTAGTAGGGGCCCCAGTGGGTAAGCTAGTAGGGGCTCCCATGCATTACTTTACTCTAGGGCCCATGATTCCCCCATCATAGTGCCCCCATACAGTAGATTAGTTGCCCCATTACAGTGCCCCTATAGATTTGTTTCCCCCATCACAGTACCCCCAAAGATTAGTTGCCCCATCAGAATGCTCCCATAGATTATTTGCCAGATCAGAGTATCCCCATAGATTTGCTGCCTCATGACAGTGCCCCGATAGATTAGTTGCCCCATCAAAGTGTCCGTATAGGTTAGTTGTCCCCATCGCAGTGACCCCATAGATTAGTTGCCCTATCACAGTGTCCATTTAGATCAGTTGCCCCATTAAAGTTCCCCCAAAGATTAGTTGACCCCATCACAGTGCCACCATAGATTAGCTGCCTCATTATAGTACCCCATCAGAGTGTCCCCATAGCTCAGTTACCCCCATCACAGTACCCCATAGATTAGTTGCCCAATTAAAGTGTCCCTATACATTAGTTGCCTCTATCACAGTGATCCCATAGATTATTAGCCGTATCATAGTGCCCCCACAGTGTCTCCATAGATAAGTTACCCCATCAGAGTGTCCGCATAGAATAGTTTCCCCATAACAGTGCTCATATAGATTAGTTTCCCCCATCACAGTGACTTCATAGATTAATTGCCACATGCCAGTGACCCCAAAGAATAGTTGCTCCCATCAGAGTACATATATAGATCAGTTGCCCTATCAGAGTATTCCCATAAGTTAGTTGCCCCATCACAGTGCCCCTTAGATTAGTTGCCCTGTCAGAGTGTCCCAATAGATTTGTTGCCCCATAGATTAGTTGTTCCCATAGCTCATTTTCTCCAACAGAGTGTTCCCAAAGATTATTTCCCCTCATCAAAGTGCCCCTTAGATTAGTTGCCCCATCAGAGTGTCCCCATAGAGTAGTTGCCCCATCAGAATGCCCCATAGATTAGTTGCCCATAAGAGTGCCCCAAAGCTTAGTTGCCCCATCAGAGTGTCCCTATAGATTATGAAACAAGAAAAGCTGCTCCAGGTGAGTGAGTCTCTGGTTAATCCCCCCACACACACTAGTCAGGTGCTAGCCCGGCTCGCATGCTGTGTAACATGAAGAAATCATTTTTGAGTGGCTGCACTTCCAAAAATCCTTTTATTTAAGCTTCATATGACAAGTGGTTGACAGACGGAGCAGGGGACAAAGAGGTAGACGCGTTTCGTGCAAATGTTAGCGCTTAGTCATTAACCACTTCCATACCAGGCACCTACGCACCTTCCTGCCCAAGCCAATTTTCAGCTTTCAGAGCTGTTGCACTTTGAATGACAATTGCGCGGTCATGCTACACTGTACCCAAACAATTTTTTTATCATTTTGTTCCCACAAATAGAGCTTTCTTTTGGTGGTATTTGATCACCTCTGCGTTTTTTTTGCGCAACAACTAAAAAAATGTGAATAAGTAAGTTTTCTTCTTCGATTACGGGCACTGATATGGCGGCACTGATAGGCGGCACTGATGGGCACTGGTAGGCGGCACTGATGGGCACTGATAGGCGGCACTGATGTACACTGATAGGCGGCGCTGGTATGCGGCACTGATGGGCACTCAGGAGGCACTGATGGGCACTTATAGGCGGCACTGGGCACTCATAGGCGACACTGATGGGCACTCATGGGTGGCACTGATGGGTGCTTATGGGTGGCACAGATGGGTACTGATAGGTGGGCACTGGGCATGGGTGGGCACCGGGCATGGATGGGCACTGAGAGGTGGCACTGATGGACACTGAGGGGTGGCACTGATGGACACTGAGGGGTGGCACTGATGGCATTGCTGGGCATCACTTGTGCCCATGTTGCCAGTCAGTGCCCATTTGTGGGCACTGATTGGCATCTTTCTTATTTGTTTTTATTTTTTACTGCCCCCTTCCCTGGTGGTCCAGTGTGGGCTTCCCTGGTGGTCCAGTGTGGGCTTCCCTGGTGGTCCAGTGTGGGCATCCGAGGGGGGGCTGCGCTGATAAACAATCAGTGCAAACCCCCCTGTCAGGAGAGCCGCCCATCGGCTCTCCTCCACTCGCATCTGTCAGCCATCAACGGCTCTTCCTGTTTACATCGTGATCAGCCGTGATTGGACACGGCTGATCACGTGGTAAAGAGCCTCCGCCGGAGGCTCTTTACCGAGATCAGAGATGCAGGGTGTCAGACTGACACCCCGAATCACTGATCGCCGCACTGGGCGCCCCCACGGGCGCGTGCCGGCATAAAATCATGCAGGACGTCAATAGACGTCAATAGACGTCCAGTCAGGAATTCACAAGCACTTCCCGGACGTTAATTGTATATTGATCAGGCGGGAAGTGGTTAACTAAGCGATAACATTTGCGCGAAACGCATCTACCTCTTTGTCCCCTGCTCCATCTGTCAACCACTTGTCATATGAAGCTTCAATAAAAGGATTTTTGGAAGTGCAGCCATCCAGAATTATTTCGTCATGTCCCTATAGATAAGTTGCCCCGTCACAGTGCCCCCATAGATTAGTTTCCCTCATCACAGTGGCCCCATAGATTAGTTGCCCCATTAAAGTGACTTCATAAATTAGTTACCCCATCAGAGTTGCCCCATAGATTAGCTGCCCCCATCACAGTGCCCTCATAGATTAGTTGCCCCTTTAGATTGTGCCCATAGATTAGTTGCCCCATCACAGTTCCCCCAAAGATTAGTTGCCCCATTAAAGCTTAACTCAACAAGCTGAACTTAGAAACTGAATGGTTACCATGCACCAGATTTTGCACTTTCCAGCTTTAGTAAATCAACCCCATAGTGTGCTTGAGGTAAAAAGGGTCAGGATTTGTGGATTGCTATCATAGTACCCCTAGATTTTGCTGTAGGAGAATTGCTTAAACAAAATAATTTAAACAGATAGGTAAGTCGTTTTGGAACTGACGTGTGTAGAGGGTGTCTCTTGCTAAAGAAAAAAAAAACCCTGGCCGCCGTCTGACTGTATGTATGACACGGCTCTCATTAGGTATGCAGATCGGCGCAGTGGCTGCAATGGGCACAGTAATGTATGTAACGGGCACAGTAGTGTATGTAACGGGCACAGTAGTGTATATAATGGGCACAGTAATGTATGCAATGGGCACAGTGATGTTTGCAATGGGCACAGTAATGTTTGCAATGGGCACAGTGATGGCACAGTGTAATGGGCACAATGATGTTTGTAATGGGCACAGTGATGTTTGTAATGGCACAGTGAGGCTTGCAATGGCACAGTGATGTTTGCAATGGGACTGTGAGGCTTGCAATGGCACAGTGATGTTTGTAATTGGCACAGTGATGTTTGAAAAGGGACTGTGAGGCTTGCAATGGCACAGTGATGTTTGTAATGTGCACAGTGATGTTTGTAATGGCACAGTGAAGTTTGTAAGGGCACAGTGATGTTTGCAAAGGGCACAGTGATGTTTGCAATGGGACTGTGAGGCTTGCAATGGCACAGTGATGTTTGTAATGGGCAAAGTGAGGTTTGCAATGGCACAGTGAGGCTTGTGATGGGCACAGTGAAGCTGCAAATGGGCATTTTTGACCCTCGTGTCCACTTACAGAAGCTGCTGCATTTCTCACCCTAGGCTTATACTCGAGTCAACAAGTTTTCAAATTTTTCTGTGGTAAAATTAGGTACCTCGGCTTATACCCGGGTCGGCTTATACGGTACAGTACGAGTATATACGGTACTCTTTATTTGGGTACAGCATTGCATGACAGAAAAATTGTCAGCTAAAGTAACGCAGTGCCGTATAGCAAAAAAAGGGCCTGGTCATAAAGGGGGGTAAATCTTCTGGAGTGCAAGTGGTTATAGAAGGAAATGCTTTGTCTGAGGTTTACAACCACTTTTGGTTATTAAAGGTGCAAGCACTAAGGGCCAGATTCACCAAAGAGATACGACGGCGTTTCTCCTGATACGCCGTCGTATCCCTATTTCTATCTATGCGACTGATTCATAGAATCAGTTATGCAATAGATAGCCAGAAGATCCGACAGGTGTAATAGTTTTACACTGTCGGATCTTAGGATGCAGTACCGCGGCCGCCGCTGGGGGGAGTTTGCGTCGTAAACCAGCGTCGGGTATGCAAATTAGGAGTTACGGCGATCCACGAAGATTTTTCCCGTCGTTACGTCGTCGCAAGTGTTAGATTTCCATCGCAAAGATAGGGCACCTTTAACATGGCGTAAAAGTACTCCACCATGTTAAAGTATGCCTGTCTTTCCCGCGTCGCTTTTGAATTTTTTTTAAATCTTTTATTTTTCCCGGCGTAAATCTTTTTTCACGTCGCGATTCACGAAACGTCGGCACGTCGTAATTTCGCGCAAAGCACGTCGGGAAATTTGCGTCGGGCATGGGAGCGCGCCTAATTTAAATGGTACCCGCCCCATTTGAATTGGGCCACCTTGCGCCTGACCTGTTTACGATACACCGCCGCAAATTTCTAGGTAAGTGCTTTGTGGATCGGGCACTAAATCGGAAAAATTGCGGCGGTGTAACGTAAACCGGTTACGTTACGCTGCGCCCGCTCTACGTGAATCTGGCCCTATAAACTTATCAGAGGAGAATAAACCTAACATTTCAGGTGTCACTAAAGTTATTACATGCCAGACATGTTTTTCTTATTTTAACTCTGGATGAACGTCGGAGTAAATACACAAATGGCAGATAAGTTGTAGAAAGCGTAGTATTAGAAAAGCAAACATTTACTCAGGGCCCCTATAAAACACATTCCCGGCATGTGTATCATGGATTATCTGGGTGTGCAGGAAGGGAAGTAGCTCTGTAAATGACTACACAGGTGCAGGATGGAAATTCCTATACAGCTGATAACATTGTTTCATAACATTTTACAACGCACAGCATATGTTACCTTTTTTTCAAGCGGGATAAACATTTTTAAAAGCCATAAGGAAAAGAATAGCTTATTGGTCAGTAAGTGCTAGATAAAACAACACCGTAGTCACACAGGCATAGGATTTTTAGGCTAGGTTCATTCTAGGGTTGCCACCCGTCCAGGAGTCACCCGGACAGTCCAAGTTTTGAATCATTTGTTTCAGACCACCTGGAACCCGGACACAATATTCAGAATGGACTGTGGCTCTCCAACTAACCAAGTACCACAACCACCAAGTGCATAGGTGTGCCCATTGACCCCATATATGTATTTTTCGGACCATAAGACGCACCTGACCATAAGACGCATCTAGATTTTAGAGGAGAAAAATTAGAAAAAAAAAGATTCAGGGGTCAGCTGACCATAATAGTGTAACCTAATTGGTTGCTGACTCAGGAGAGCACTGAGTGCACGGAGCAATGCGTAGTGACGCCGTGTGGGCGTAGCTCCTTGCACTGGAAAAGGCTCAATGTTCCTGGGGCTTCTCGTAGCCTGCTTCACTTGCCGACATGCCGCAGACATCCGCCATTAAACTAGGACCAAGTCGGATCGTGTGAGCCCGCTAACGGCGCCCGCTTCCCGCCTGCCCTCCCGCCCGCTGCCTGTCTGCTTTCCCCGGTACCAGTAAGTTAAATGGCGGTGACGGGGTGGGCTGTCAATTTAGTATTCGGACCATAAGACGCAGAGACTTTTTTCTCCATACATTTGGAGAAAAAAAGTGCGTCTTATAGTCCGAAAAATACGGTATGTTCAGAACAGGAGAGAGGGTTTGATCTGCGCCTCCTCCTCATGCCCCTACCCCTCTGTCTGCCCACCCACACTCCAATCCCTGGTGTTCTGGGCCTCTGGAAAGGGATGTGTGGGCTGGAAGTTTTAAAGTGATCCTATAGGTTCACTTTAAAAAAAAAAAAAATAACAAACATGTCATACTTACCTCCACTGTTCAGTTAGTTTTGCACAGAGTGGCCCTGATCGTCCTTTTCTGGGGTCTCGCGGCGGCTCTCGTGGCTCCTCCCCACAATAGATAACCCCCTCTGGAAAGCTTTCTCCCAACGGGGTTACCTTTGCAGGCGCGCTCCTAAGTCATACACTCGGCGTACATAGCCGCTGAGTGTATGACTCGGCCCCGCCCTCCAGTGGATTTGATTGACAGCAACGGGAGCCAATGGCTGCGCTGCTATCAATCTATCCAATGAAGAGCCGAGAAGCCGTGGGGAGAATGACGCAGGATCGCACTCACGGAAGTTCGGGGCTCAGGTAAGTAAAATGGGGGTGGCTGGGGGGCCGGACAGTGCAAGTTGTTTTTTCATCTGATGCATTAAGGTGAAAAAACACAAGGCTTTATAACCCCTTTAAGCTCAGCATCTGGCAGATACAGCATATATTAGTTCCAATCCCCTGTATTTTCCTCCTGTAGCAGCTGAATGTCGACGAGAGGGAGAGGAGGAGAAGCCGACTTTCGGCTGCTGCAGGAGGAAAATACAGATTGGTTCCACTAAATTCAACCCCCAACGCTTTTCATGGAGACCCCCAACGCAAATTCATGGAGAACAGCATATAACGAGAAGATTGTACAAAAGCCGGCCGGCTTGAAGGAGCCCTCCTCCTTGGTGTGGTGACGTCACTGACGCAGCCTCCCAGACGCGTTTTGTCACTAGTCGGACGTTCTCAATGGGGGTAGGTACCCCCATTGAGAACGTCCGACTAGTGACGAAACGCGTCTGGGAGGCTGCGTCAGTGACGTCACCACGCCAAAGAGGAGGGCTCCTTCAAGCCGGCCGGCTTTTGTACAATCTTCTCGTTATATGCTGTTTTTAACTTTCGATGCTGTAAGTACAATATTGTTTTTATTAAATTGTGTTACCCGACGGTATCACGCTATTGCGTCCTTCTTTCATCCAACATTTTATGCACTGGGGAACCACTGTCTGAATCAGTACTATTGGTGAGCCTATCAGCGGCTGAACTGCTACTCTCTAACATAAACACCGGTGCCTCGGATCTTGTTCAATGATGGATGATTCCAACTAGTGTCCCTGGGTTATAAAGGCCGTGGCTGGGCTATAGCCAACTGTGTGAAAGGCTTGCTATCTGGTAAGCTGCTTTCGTTTAAGGTGGAGGGCTGGCACTGACTGCATGCATGTCACCTGGTGATTTGGAGTTCTGATCAGTCATTATCTCAACATATCAACAATTTTTGAAATCTCCATCTGCAAATTTATGAATAGTGTTTATAGAGCATCTAGCAAATCTTGCCATCTGTTGGGTGTTATAGACATTCAATTGGGTTCTTCCTAATTGTTACACCGTTTTTGTGGTGTATATTATTTGGCGCGGCTTTTTATATTTTTATTTATTCCTTTATATTGGCTTTTGGAATTTACAAATGCAGCAATTTAGAAATCAGATGAAAGGTTTAGCTCTGGGAAACACCTTTTGATAGATAAAAAGTGCATTTTATACACAACTATTTAGATCAGACCAAAATGAGGGACAAATGAGGAGAATGAGGGACAGAGGGACATTGCTCCAAATCAGAGACAGTCCCTCGAAATCAGGGACAGTTGGGAGGTATGCATCATATACATATGAATGCCACCTTTATTTACATATGAATGCTGCCGGCCTCAGCTATTTACATATAAATGCTGTCACTATTTACATATGAATGCTCCTGTTATTTCCATATGAATGACGGTTATTTACATGTAAACACAGGGTCTGCAGGTGAGTCATCTGTACATTGCAATAGGGCAGAGCTGGGCAGCATTAGTTGCAGCACTTCACATTGAGATATCAGGACACAGCACAGGACTTCAAGGGACAAAGGAATTTAAACTGGAATAGTTGGCAAGTATGAGGCAGCTGCTTTGGGCCCCACAACAATGATAGGGCCCAGGGCAGCTGCCCTTTTGCCCTGCCTTAAAGACAGCCCTGAAGACGGCTCTCGAAGGGAACCATTGATTTTGACATGTGACTTATGGTCTGGAAGTCATAGGTCGGACCAGTGTGAACCGGTGATCTACCAATATGGTTCCGGCTATCCAGATGGTTCCTGTAAGGACTGCGCAGGCGCAATCCTTGCCGATGGAAATCTCCAAACCTCGGCCGGCATCCAGGGCGACGTGGAATTTGAGGAAAGTGGCTAGTCGGCCTCACGTCCTCGCTTCGCTCGGACGGCTCGCTCCGCTCGCTCGGCCTCCTGGCTCTTTTTTTAACATCCTACAATCCACGGGGATGTTAAGGAATGAGCCTGGATGCTGGCCGAGGTTCCGAGATTTCCGTCGGCAAGGATTGCGCCTGCGCAGTCCTTACAGGAACCATCTGGATAGGGGAACCATACCGACAAGTCACCGGCTCTAATTGAACAAGTTGAAGTTAGAAGCTGATTGGTTAGTAGGCACAGCAGCACCAGACTCAGAGTCATATCACAGAGCAGGCTTTGAACTGCTGGCAACTGCGGCAGGTTGTCGGCTGATTGTGCCAGTATTCTGTATATGGATATGAGTGATCACTGAATTATTTTGTTGTAAAAAGAAAAGAGAAAGGTAGCCACTCAGAAGCCCCGATCACCGCACGGTGTGACCTTTTCACAGTGATAATATAGACGGATACACACAGAGCTCGCCGTACATTCCACAGAGGAAAGTCAGAGGCAGACACGTGATGGGAATAATAAAACATTGTACCAGATTACACACGTTCTGGATGGTGTGGCATTCATGGCAGTGGCTGATGTCTTCTTCACCCAGGGCCATTGGAGTTGAAGCGTGTTGGCTCTTGCAGCTTATTTGTTTATCCAGATTGTGTAATGAAAATTCTTTCTGCCATCCAAAATGTGACTCAATGGGTGGAATTAATCGCTGTTTACCAGGTGAAGTTTAGGGGCTTGAGGATAACTTCTTTCAGTCACCCTTCCTCTTTCCATTCTTAATATCACATGTGGATGGAATTAAAGAGACCCTGTCACTGGACAATTCATTTCCACTAAAATCTTCCCATAAGATTATTTGTGCATTTAAAAAGGAATTTCAGGTATGGATATTGCTTGGACGGGACCAACGCAACTATGTATATACCATAAGCCAGGGTTTGACAAATTTGCTTGGAATCTAGGAGCCAGCTAAAAAAGTTAGTAGCCAGAAAACGCACCCCGTCCCGACGAGCTTGCGCCCAGAAGCGAACAAATACGTGAGCAGCGCCCACATATGTAAACGGTGTTCAAACCACACATGTGAGGTATCGCCGCGATTGGTAGAGAGAGAGCAATAATTCTAGCCCTAGACCTCCTCTGTAACTCAAAACATGCAACCTGTAGAATTTTTTAAACGTCGCCTATGAAGATTTTAAAGGGTTAAAGTTTGTCGGCATTCCACGAGCGGACGCAATTTTGAAGCGTGACATGTTGGGTATGAATTTACTCGGCGTAACATTATCTTTCATAATATAAAAAAAAAATGGGGATAACTTTACTGTTGTCTTTTTTTTTATTAAAAAAAGTGTAATTTTTTCACAAAAAAGTGCGCTTGTAAGACCGCTGCGCAAATACGGCATGACAGAAAGTATTGCAACGATCGCCATTTTATTCTCTAGGGTGTTAGGATAAAAAAAATATATATATAATGTTTGGGGGTTCTAATTAGAGGGAAGAAGATGGCAGTAAAAATAGTGAAAAATGACATTAGAATTGCTGTTTAACTTGTAATGCTTAACTTGTAATACCAACGGCCACCACCAGATGGCGCCAGCTCACACAAGGAAGAGCTAGGGACTTCACAAAAAAAAAACATTTTTTTTTTGCCCACCTTCCAAGCCAAGTCGCCAGGATGCTATTTGTAGTCGCCATGGCGACCTGGCGACCGGGATTTGTCGAGCCCTGCCATAAGCATGCGCAGGGGGTGTGCCTGGTGTGCCTGGGCATACCCTACTCACCCTGTGCAGCACAGATTCCCCTTGCTGATACTTCACCAAACAGGGCTCCTTAAAGAAAAATGTTAACTACTTCAATACAGGGAACCTATGCTCAAAATCAAAGTGCATAGGTGTGAACCAAGCCTTAGAGGGATTTGTGTTGGTAAGGGATATGGGGGAAGAGAATTTGTGCAAGAAGATGGGTTTTGGGGGGTTTGTGCTAGAGGAGGAGATATGGTAGAGGGGGAATTGTGCTAGGAGGGAATTTTTTGGGGGGGAGGGGGTTTGTGCTAGGAGAGGATATTTGTGGGGGGAGGGGGAGACTTGTGCTGGGAGTGGGGATTTGGAGCGGGGGGAGAGGTTCTGTACTTGGAGAGGAAATTTGAGGGATTTGAAGGGAAGAGTATTTGTGCTAGGAGGGGTGACTTATTTGGGCGGGGGGCCTTTGAGCTGGGAGGGGGGGGGGGGGATATCAGCAAGGGAAGAGCTGTACTGGGAAGATAGGAAATTTATGTTTAGGCCCCTTTTACACTGGCATCAGCGATAAAGCACCGCTATTTTTATCGTCGCTTTAGCATCAATTTCGTGGCGCTATTCGGCCACTAGCGGGGCGGTTTTACCCCTGCTAGCAGCCGAGAAAGGGTTAAAAACCACCACGGATTTCAATGGGCAGGAGCGGTGGAGGAGCGGTATACACACAGCTCCTTCACCGCTCCAAAGATGCTGCTAGCAGGACTTTTTTTACCGTCCTGCTAGCGCACTGCTCCGGTGTGAAAGCCCTTTCTGCTTTCTGACCGGGCCTCTCGCCGTTCTGACCGGGCCTCCCGTCCCACCAGGAGACCCGATCCTCCATCTGGCGCCTCCTGTGTCCAGGCGCAGACTGAAACTAAACGGGTTTGATTCAGTCTCCGCAATGTTAACACAGAAGCGACGTCATGACGTCACTTCCGGGTTTCTCGGCTGCCAATGGCCCCCGGATTTAAAAAAAAAAACAGTATTCAGAATCGCCGTTTTCGGCGATCTGAATACTTTGAAGTGCAAAGGAGGGATTTGGGGTCTTTTAGACCCCCGATCCCTCCATAAAGAGTACTTGTCACCACCTATTACTGTCACAAGGGATGTTTACACTCCTTGTGTCAGCAATAAAAGTGATCAAAATGTAAAAAAAACAAAAAACAAAAAAAACAATTTAATATCATAAAAAATAAATATTTTTGTTTTAAAGCGCCCCCCTGCGCAACAAAGAAAACGCATACGGAAGTTGCGCCCGCATATGAAAACGGTGTTCAAATCACACATGTGAGGTATCGCCGCGATCGTCAGAGCGAGAGCAATAATTCTAGCAATAGACCTCCTCTGTAACTCTAACCTGGTAACTGTAAAAAAAAGTTTAAAGCGTCGCCTATGGAGATTTTTAGGTACCGTAGTTTGTCGCCATTCCACGAGTGCGTGCAATTATAAAACGTGACATGCTTGGTATCTATTTACTCGGCGCAACATCATCTTTCACATTATGCAAAAAAATTGGGCTAACTTTACTTTTTCTTTTTTTTTTTAATTCATGAAAGTTACTTTTTCCCAAAAAGTTGCGTTTAAAACACCGCCATTTTATTCTCTAGATTCTCTGCTAAAAAATATATATATATAATGTTTGGGGGTTCTAAGTAATTTTCTAGCAAAAAATACGGATTTTAACTTGTAAACACCAAGGGGCAGATCCACGTAGCGGATCGTAATTTTATTCCGGCGTAGCGTATCGTATTAACGCTACGCCGCCGCAACTTTGAGAGGCAAGTGCTGTATTCACAAAGCACTTGCCTCTAAAGTAACGGCGGTGTAACGTAACTCTGCCGGCGTATGGGCGCGGAATTCAAATGTTAAAGATGTGGGCGTGTTTTATGTTAATTTTACTTGACCCGACGTAGGGGGTATCCCAGTGCGCATGCTCGAAATTAACCCGCAACAAGCCAATGCTTACGACGTGAACGTCATTCTACGCAAAGCCCTATTCACGAACGACTTACGCAAACGACGTAAAATTTTCAAAATTTGACGCGGGAACGACGGCCATACTTAACATTGAGTACGCCTCATATAGCAGGGGTAACTTTACGCCGAAAAAAGCCTTACGGAAACGACATGAAAAAAAATGCGCCGGCCGGACGTACGTTTGTGGATTCGCGTATCTAGCTAATCTGCATACTCGACGCGGAATTCGACGGAAGCGCCACCTAGCGGCCAGCGTAAATATGCACCTTAGATACTAAGACGTACGCCAGTCGGATCTAGCCCAGCTTCAGGCGTATCTTGTTTTGTGGATACAAAACAAAGATACGCCGGAGCAAAATAGAAGTTACGTGGCGTATCAATAGATACGCCGTCGTAACTTCTTTGTGGATCTGCCCCCAAATGTCAGAAATAGGCTTAGGCATGAAAGGGTTAATGACACCTTTCACTGCTCTGGCTGCTGCTGCACCTGGTCAGCGGATTACAACAGGGCAATTCTGGATCCGCTGGGCAAGTGATATATGAATCAAGGAAAATACTGAATAACAGGTAAGACGGGGTTAAAAAAAATGATAATTATAAAGGAGAAAGTGAAGTTCCTCTTTAAGAAATGATGACTAGCCCCGCCTTGTGTGAACTTCTAGTGCTGCAATGTCCTAGAAAGTGTAACATTTGTTTAGCAAACATTCTTAGGTCATCATTTGTATTCTTTATCCATGAATCATCACAGGTAAGACGCAGAGCCATAATAAAGAATAATGACTGCCTTACACACTAATGAGCTGTGAAGCATATAAAATGTTTAAAGTTTTAGCACCCAGGCACACAGATTGGGGGGTGTGAAATTCCCCACCTTCCGCGTCATTTGTTACCCACCAGGTGTCTCAGATCCCCTCCCACCATACTAATCAAACCAAAGACGGGTATGGCAGCAAATGGATCACACTGCTGCAGCCTACTATGTCCAGCTACTGTTTTTTTTTTTGGTAGTTTAAGGAAGGAAGGATGAGAACCCCATATGAAGTTTTTATCATCATCTGTGTCTCAGCTGTCAGTGACAATTGTGACTGAGATAGAAATTACTAGGAAATCAAACATATTAGCAGTGGCGTCACTAGGGTTGGTGTCACCCGGTGCAGTAAAACATGGTGTCACCCCCCCCCCCCTGTCTAGGCTGCCCAGCACCAAGCAGGCAGCGCACGGGCACGGGGCGCACCCCAAACCAGCCCCTGTAAATGATAGTATAGGGCAGTATAGTGGCAGGTTAGGGTAGTATAGAGTGGTATAGTGGCAGGTTGGTGTATTGGGGTGGTATAGGACAGGTTAAGGTGGTATAGGGCATGTTGGGGTGATATTGGGTAGTTTGGGGGTGGTATAGGGCAAGTTAGGGTTGCATAGGGCAGGTTGGGGTGGTATAGGGCAAGTTAGGGTGGTACAGGGCAAGTTGGGATGGCATGGGAAAGGTTGGGGTGGTACAGGGCAAGTTAGGGTGGCATTGGGCAGGTTGGGGTTGTATAGGGCAAGTTATGGTGGCATAGGGCAGATTGGGGTGGTACAGGGCAAGTTAGGGTGGCACAGGGCAAGTTGGGGTGGCATGGGAAAGTTTGGGGTGGTACAGGGCAGGCTGGGGTGGTACAGGGCAGGCTGGGTGGTACAGGGCAGGCTGGGGTGGTACAGGACTGTTTGGGGGGGTACAGGGCAGGCTGGGGTGGTAAAGGGCTATTTGGGGTGGTACAGGGCAGGCTGGGGTGGTACAGGGCAGGCTGGGGTGGTACAGGGAAGGCTGGGTGTTACAGGGCAGGCTGGGGTGGCACAGAGCAGGCTGGGGTGGTACAGGGCAGGCTGGGATTGCACAGGGCAGGCTGGGCATGTCAGCTAAAAAAAAAAATTACAAAAAAAGAATAATAATAAAAAAAAAAGCGGGATGGTGTCACCCCTCTAGCGGGTGTCACCCGGTGCGGACCGCACCCCCCTAGCAACACCTCTGCATATTAGGGTTGTCACCAAAACAAGTGAAGAGGGGAAATCTTCCGATGGGGACACCAGTTCCAGTGACAACTGTGTAAAAAAGAATTTCTCTTCACTGTAGAGATTTCCTCCTACGTCCTGAGGACAGGATGCAAATAGAAATCTCTCCCATGGGACACAGCCAGGAAAAACACTAATGCTGCATACACACGGTTGGAATTTCCGATGGAAAAAGTCAGGCCGCGTACACGCGGTCGGACAAAACCGATGAGAATGGACCGAGGTTCAGTTTCATCGGTCCAAACCGACCGTGTGTATAGCCCATCGGTCTGTTGTCCTTCGGTCCAAAATGTTAAAACATGCTTCAAAACCGAACCGATGGACCGCTGCCCGATCAGTCCAAACCGATGGTTAGTACAGAAAAGCATCGGTTCAAAACCCGCGCATGCTCAGAATCAAGTCGACGCATGCTTGGAAGCATTGAACTTCGTTTTATTCAGCACGTCGTGTGTTTGACGTCACCGCGTTCTGACCCGATCGGTTTTTGGAACGATGGTGTGTACGCACATCAGGCCATTTCAGCGGTGAACCGATGGAAATGGCTCGTCGGACCATTCTAATCGGTTTTGTCCGACCGTGTGTACGCGGCCTCAGACGGAATTTTTTCATTTGATATTCCGACCGTGTATGTATGCCCCCTTGGACTTTTTCCGTCGGAAATTCCGACGGACTAATGCCGCATACACACGACGGTTTTTTCCTTCGGAATAAACTCAGACGTGTTTTTCCGACGGAATACCGATCAAGCTGTCTTGCATACACACCAAATTCCGACCGTCAAAAACGCAATGACGTACAACACTACGACCAGCCTAGAAAAATGAAGTTCAATGCTTCCGAGCATGCATCAAATTATTTCCGAGCATGCATGTTTTTTTCTCCATCGGAATTCCATACAGACTAACGGAATTTCCAATGGAAATTTTTTCCGTCTGAAAAAAAGAGAACATGTTCTCTTTCTTAGTCCGTCGGAATTTCCGACGGAAAAAGTCCAATGGGGCATACACACGGTCGGAATATCCGATGAAAAAATTCAGTCTGACTTTTTCCATCGGAAATTCCGACCATGTGTACGTTTTCCCACAGAAAAAAATTATATCGGAAATTCTGTTCGTCTGTATGGAATTCCGATGGAGAAAAAAACAGGCATGCTCGGAAACAATTTGACGCATGCTCGGAAGCATTGAACTTAATTTTTCTCGAGTCGTAGTGTTGTACATCACTGCATTTTTGACATTTGGAATTGTGTGTGTTCGTGTGTATGCACGACAGCTTGAGCGGAAATCCGTTGGAAAAACCTGTCAGAGTTTATTCTGACGGAAAAACCGATCGTGTGTACGCGGCATTAAGCCTCGTACACACAATCAGATTTTCCAACGGGAATTGTGTTATGACAGTCTGTTATCGTAAAATCCAACCGTTTGCATGCTACATCAGACAATTGTCAGATTTTCTGCGGACAAATGTGGGATAGCATGCTTTAACAATTGTGTGTTGTTTGTTGGCTGACAATTCTTTGCCGTTTGTATGCAAGACAAGTTCATGGCCAATGCCCTTCGAACAAAAGTCCTACGCTTTGTCTGCTGAAAATTAGATCGTGTGTACCAGGCTTAAGGCTCCGTTCACACCATGGCATTCCGGATCGCAGGAGGAATCGCAGTGATTCTGCCTGCAAATCTGAATTGCCGCAAAATGTGGGAAGCTCTTGCGATCCCTGTTACTTTTAATGGTACCCGAATCGCGGCACGATTTTGCCATAATTGTTGCCCGACGCGCAAAAAATTTGCGGGACGCCTGTCACCCAAAACAAGTTTCTCCACCCAATGCTCGCTCATCCATGCCTTTATGGGCCTTGCTTTCTGCACTGATGTGCAATCATGTTGGAACAGGAAGGGGGTCACCCTCAAACTGTTGCCACAAAGTTGGGAGCATGAAATTGTCCAAAATGCCTTGGTATGCTGATGCCTTAAGAGTTCCCTTTTACATTTTTGGTTATAATATGACAAAATGTGAAAAATTTTAAGGGGTATGAACAGAGCCGGATTTCCCACAAGGCTAACGAGGCCAGGCCTTGGGGCGGCACTGTGTGCGGGGGCAGCGCCGTGCAGCGGAGGAGACAAGAACATTTTCAGAGGCACTGTTCCACTGCTGTTCCAACTTCCGTCCTTACTTACAGGGCTGCGAAGGCTGCGCGACACAGAAGAGAGAGAATGACGTCATCTCTCATCGCCCGCCCTTACTCGAGTCTCATGTGCCTCGGTTTCACGGTTCACCTGCAGCTAGTTTTCCCGCGCAGGAGAGGAGAGGAGAGGCTGACAGAGTTGTACCTGGCTGCAAGTACTCTGCAATGCTGGGAGGGGGGCTTGATTTTACATGCAATTAGTGACAAACTGGTACTTTTTGGGTGGCAGCCAGGTAACTGTGGCAATCCCCATTCTGCTAGCAGGCAGCGTGGCAAGTGACATTTCCATCTGGTGGCAGGCAGCGTGGCAAGTGACATTCCCATCTGGTGGCAGGCAGCGTGGCAAGTGACATTCCCATCTGGTGGCAGGCAGCGTGGCAAGTGACATTCCCATCTGGTGGCAGGCAGCGTGGCAAGTGACATTCCCATCTGGTAGCAGGCAACGTGGCAAGTGACATTGCCATCTGGTGGCAGGCAGCATGGCAAATGACATTCCCATCTGGTGGCAGGCAGCGTGGAAAGTGACATTCCCATCTGGTGGCAGGCAGCGTGGAAAGTGACATTCCCATCTGGTGGCAGGCAGCGTGGCAAGTGAAATTCCCATCTGGTAGCAGGCAGCGTGGAAAGTGACATTCCCATCTGGTGGCAGGCAGCGTGGAAAGTGACATTCCCATCTGGTGGCAGGCAGCGTGGCAAGTGAAATTCCCATCTGGTGGCAGGCAGCTTGGCAAGTGAAATTCCCATCTGGTAGCAGGCAGCGTGGCAAGTGAAATTCCCATCTGGTAGCAGGCAGCGTGGCATGTGACATTCCCATCTGGTGGCAGGAAGCGTGGAAAGTGACATTCCCATCTGGTGGCAGGCAGCGTGGAAAGTGACATTCCCATCTGGTGGCAGGCAGCGTGGCAAGTGACATTCCCATCTGGTGGCAGGCAGTGTGGCAAGTGACATTCCCATCTGGTGGCAGGCAGTGTGGCAAGTGACATTCCCATCTGGTGGCAGGCAGTGTGGCAAGTGACATTCCCATGTGGTGGCAGGCAGTGTGGCAAGTGACATTCCCATCTGGTGGCAGGCAGCGTGGCAAGTGACATTCCCATCTGGTGGCAGGCAGTGTGGCAAGTGACATCCCCATCTAGTGGCAGGAAGCGTGGCAAGTGACATTCCCATCTGGTGGCAGGCAGTGTGGCAAGTGACATTCCCAGCTGGTGGCAGGCAGTGTGGCAAGTGACATTCCCAGCTGGTGGCAGGCAGCGTGGAAAGTGACATTCCCATCTGGTGGCAGGCAGCGTGGCAAGTGACATTCCCATTTGGTGACAAGCGACGGTGGCAAGTGAGAGGCTCAGGGCTCCCACTCATTCTGCTTTATGGTCAGTTGAACTATTTAATTTTATATTACAATGTAATAATAGAAATAATGCGCTTCAATCCTCCTGACAACATAACAACCATGGTGCCGGAATGATTGAAGCACTAACACCAGTCATTGTCTGAGAAATGTTCGCCCTCCCGTATGTGATGGTAGGGGGGCGGCATTGAAGGACCCGGCATTGGGGCGGCAAAGGGAGTAAATCCGGGCCTGGGTATGAATACTTTTTCAAGGCACTGTATCTGTCTGCAGATGCCTATGGACCTCAAAATGCATGAAAGCGGACAAAAACATGGACCTGCGCAGAGATGTAGACAGGCTCTATCTATAACGTTGCCTTTGATGATGACTAATGTATAAGCGCATTAAATCGCAAATATGTGAACGGATCCTTGAATATTCTTTGTTTTGTTTTTTTGGCCTTATCTTTAATATCGAAAAGGTAAAATGAATAGGCTATAAAAGGAAACAGCAGGAAGCCACACAAATGAGTATTTCTGATGTGCAATGTTTATTAAAAAAATATTATTACAAATGTTTATAGTATAAAAAGATACGTAAAGCATCATTTAATAACAATGAACCTTTCAGAGGATGGATGACTAAATAAAAGGAGGGATAAAAATAAACCTATTCTAAAACAATTTTGCACAAATAATAAAACAAATATATTAAATAATTCAACTGAGCTACAGAAAAAAAGAAGCCACAGAAGCCTAAAATAGGTTACATTACAGTGATATAAATAGATTTTTGCCATTCTTCTCAGGATGCAGTCAAATAGCGTCGAATGCAGGGCTTGACAAATTTGCTTGGAATCTAGGAGCCAGCTAAAAAAGTTAGGAGCCAGGAACGCGCCCCGTCCCGCCGAGCTCGCGTGCAGAATCGAACGCATACCGCATACATGAGTAGCGCCCGCATATGAAAGCGGTGTTCAAACCACACACATGAGGTATCGCTGCGATTGGTAGAGCGAGAGCAATAATTCTAGCCCTAGACTTCCTCTGTAACTCAAAACATGCAACCTGTAGAATTTTTTAAACATCGCCTATGGAGATTTTAAAGTGTAAGCGGACGCAATTTTCAAGCGTGACATGTTGGATATCAATTTACTCGGCGTAACATTATCTTTCACAATATAAAAAAAAATTGGGATAACTTTACTGTTGTCTTATTTTTTTATTTAAAAAAGTGTAGTTTTTCCCAAAAGACTGCGCTTGTAAGACCGCTGCGCAAATACGGTGTGACAGAAAGTATTGCAACAATCGCCATTTTATTCTCTAGGGCAGGGGTCTCCAAACATTCTAAACAAAGGGCCGCTTTATTGTCCTTCAGACTCTTGGAGGGCCGGACTTTGGCCAGCAGGTGTAGAAATTTTTTGGCATTGTTAGTGAACATCTGGTATCAGGGGGAGGAATAGTGCCCGATTGCTGGTATCATAGGGAGTAATAGTGCTCTATTAGTTGTGTCAGTGGGAGAAATGGTGCTCCATTGTCGGTGTCAGATGGCAGAATAGTGTCTCATATCAGTGAGAGGGATAGTGCATCAAAGTCCGGATAAAGGCAAGCAAAGGGCCGCATCCGGCCCTCGGGCCGCAGTTTGGAGACCACTGCTCTAGGGTGTTAGAATAAAAAATATATATAATGTTTGGGGGTTCTAAGTAAAGGGAAGGAGATGGGCGGGCAGTGAAAACAGGCAGGGAAAGCTCCATTAGCATTGCTGGTTGTCTTGTCATGCCAACGGCCACCACAAGAGGGCGCCAGAATCCAGAAGGAAGCATAGGACCGCAGAAGGCCGCAAAGCCGCGGCCTCAATTACCGGCCGGCGCGGCTGCACCGGGGGATGTGCGCACGGAGACAGGTTCCCCCGACTGTGCCAGGTCACTAATTCTAGTCGCAAATGCGATCTGGCGCCCGGAGGTTTGTCAAGCCCTGATAATGCAATCCAAATCAAATGGATGATCTGGCAATGCACCAAAAACAGGCATGCAGCATTTTTTGGCAATGCAGGAAACCAAAATGCACAGTGCTGTGTAGCGGTGCATAGTGGGGTGCTGCCATGCATGTATGTTGGAGCTGCACTGCCTGGTTCTTTTCCCACGAGTATACTGGAATCATGGGCAGAATCCCGCGATTCTATTCAAATGAATGGGCTAAAAACAAATTGCACTACACCATAAATAGTGCATGCACTAGCTTACAAAATGCACTGCTAGGGGCATCTTTCATATTGATTGGACCATGGGCAAACATTTTTTTGGGCCACACCCGCCCTGCATGCAATTTTGATCTCCACCTGCTCTCATACACACAATAAATAGCAACTAGACTCAAAATCAGCAGATTGTGCAGCGATTGGTTGCCAGAGGTTACAGCATTACCGCTCACTGATTGATTGCTAGAGGCTAAAGCACACATTACAACTCACTGATTAAAGCGGTTGTAAACCGCATAAACTTTTTTTTTTTTCCCCCAAACCTGCAATGCAAAAGGCATAATAGGCTAGTATGCACCGCATACTAGCCTATTATGAAATACTTACCTCGGAACGAGGTGTGTACCACTTACCTGGTCCACGCCGAGCAGGATGTCATCTTGCTCCGGCGTGTCTTCCGGGTATCGCCGCTCCAGCGCTGTGATTGGCTGGAGCGGCGATGACGTCACTCCCGCGCGTGCGCGCGGGAGATTTAAAATCGGCAGGGTCCGGCGATGCCGGTCCTTCAGCCGTGGATTCCCCCCTGCGCATGCGCCGCCTGCATTGCGGGGGTAATATCTCCTAAACCGTGCAGGTTTAGGAGATATTCCCCTTACCTACAGGTAAGCCTTGTTGTAGGCTTACCTGTAGGTAAAAGTCCAAATAGTGGGTTTACAACCACTTTAAGTGCTAGAGGTTACAGCACATTATTTCTTTTTGCTAATTGGTTGCTAGAGGTTACTGCACATCCTTATTGCTTGCCGATTGGTAGCTTGAAGTTACTGCACATCCTTGCCGCTCACTGATTGGTTGCTAGAGGTTACTTTGCATCCTTACCGCTCACTGATTGGTTGCTAGAGGTTACTGCACATCATTACCGTGCACTGATTGGTTCCTAGAGGTTACTGCACATCATTACCATGCACTGATTGGTTGCTAGAGGTACTGTAGATCACTTGGCTCCTGTCCAAAAACTGGCCCTAGTAGTATATTGAGTTTAGATTGGAAGTAGGGATGAGTGTGTGTTTATTTGGACCTGTGTTGGGGTTGAAAGCCTGCTCAAATTCTTGGTCCAATGACCGGCAGTCAGGACGTTCCATCCCCCGCAGCTGACATTACAAAGGGGAGAGAATACTGGTGACATTATTGACCTAATATGACCACATGCCCATATTGCGTTAATGACATTGTCCTAATATGACATCATATTAGATCAATGATGTCACAAGTATCCCCGCCCCTTTGTGTACAAGCAGCTGAGGGGTGGGGAATGCTGCGGCCGTAGTTGATTGGCTGGCAGTGGGCGATGGATGACCGTTTTCTTTTGTGATCAGACCAATCCCAAGCTCATCCCTAAATGTGGGCTCCCTGGGGGCGGGACTGATGTGCATGTACGTGTAGCGCTACCCCCGGAGGAGCCGCTGGTTAGATTTGGGATCGGCGTATTTAAGTTACCTCTATACTGTGTCTAGGGGTGATGGTAGTGCTGAGAGTAATAATAGAATGTCCAGAACCGTTGGTTGACGTTTTCAATGCTTTATTTTCCCGGTCAAACACGACTAACATGTCAACTTGAGGTTGATGAAGGAAGAGCAACTTCACAGTATCAGGCTATGGATAGTAAAGGCAATCCTGTCCTTTAGCAATTGTATTCGTCTACGTCGCCACTCCCGCCGGAGTGGGTGAAGTGCCCCTGGACAGACCTCTCTCACAGACCTGGCAGCCAGAGCGCCACTTAGAACTTCTGGGAGGAACAAGTCTCTGCCACCGACTTGGCTCTGATTAAATTGGGATGTTGAAAGTTTGACCGATAGAGCAAATCCTCCCAGCTTGTCTTTGGAGTCACCGACTGACAGTTTGAATGTGACCTGTCAGTGTCCGGTCACCCAGGTCCCCGATGGTTCGTTCAAGCCTTGTTCGATCACCTGCCTCCCGGTTCTCCTCAGACCGATCCCCCACCGAACAGCACCCAGCTTGGGATCTTCTCAATAGAAGTGGGAACCCAGTAAGTCACTGGGGCCCCTTTGCAGCATCGGTTGCTCCGGGCTATGAGAGCCCAGAGTCAGGAACTCCGCGTAGCACGCGACCCCGGCCTCGTAGGCCATAGTGGTGGGGCCTGTGATGTGCGCACACGCTAAAGGTGGGTGCCGCACCTGGAACCAGTGGGAAAGAGCAGCCCCGAACAACGGCCTCCGCCACAGAAATACCCCTCCCCAGCATGCCCCGCGAGCAGGGCTGGACTGGGACAGAAATTTGGCCCTGGACTTCATCCAGACTGGCCCACTTTGACAGGTCTCTCCCATGGCGCCCGGGCAACTCCCGCACCCCCCCTCCCCCGGCCACCCAAGCCCCCTCTCCCCCTTCACTAGCCGTTCTACTTTATGAGAGTAGAATGACTGGTACTGGTACTCTTATAGGCAATACCAGTTGGGAAGCTAGACATTATTTCACCCGGGGCAAAGAATCAGTTTGGTGCCCCCTTTATGGGACAAGATTAGGCAGAAGTGAAACTCCCAGGCCATAGCTGTTGAGTCAGCTGTATGTCCCCTCCCCCCATGCTCCTCTGTCGTCCCCCCCTGCTCCTCTGTTCCCCCCCAGGTGAGCGCTGCAGGGAGGGAGAGACAGAGGAGCGGAGGGGGCGGCAGTCAGCTGTCACTGAAGCCGGCCCACCGGGAAACTCCCTGTAGTCCCAATGGCCAGTCCATCCCTGCCCGCGAAAGAAAACTCCTCTAATTGGCTGCTGAGAAGAAGCGGCTCTGCCTAGACCCCCTCTGGCGCCACCTGCCACCCAGAGATGAGACTGCATCTCTGGGGCACAGACTGACCCACAGGACAAATCCAGATTTGGCGACAGCCACATTTAACAAATTAAAGTGGAGGTTCACTCAAAAAAATCATTTTTTAACATTAGATTGAGGCTAATTATGCGAAGCAGAATCGGGTGTTTATTTTAAAATCAATGCAGTACTTACCGTTTTAGAGATTGATGTTCTCCACCGCTTCCGGGTATGGGCTGCGGGACTGGGCGTTCCTATTTGATTGACAGCCTTCCGACCGTCGCATACAGCGGCTCACAAGTTGCCGAAAGTCGGTGCGCAGGCGCCGTATAGAGCCGCACCGACATTCGGCAACTCGTGACGCGCTGTATGTGACTGTCGGAAGGCTGTCAATCAAATAGGAACGCCCAGTTACGCAGCCCATACCTGGAAGCCACGGAGAACATCGATCTCTAAAACGGTAAGTACTGCATTGATTTTAAAATAAACACCCGATTCTGCTTTCCGTAATTAGGCCCAATCTAGTGTTAAAAACATTTTTTCGGGTGAACTCCGCTTTAAGGAATGAGCGCAACATATCTCTCTCATTCCCCCACTAAATTTAAATATAGCACCTGTAGGAAAGTACACAGGCGCTACATCCAGTACATGGAGAGCACTGTGCACATCGTACCTGTAAGGATACATACGCTTTGGATGGTGGCTGCCGACTCTTTCCATTTCAAATCCTAAATTCTAAAACGCGGATCAATAACGCATGTGAAAGCAGAAAATGAGCGCTGACATATGGCGGAGCACCTGACCAATGCTAGTGATAATCATTCACCTGTATGGACAGACACAGATCTAAATGGGCCCCACCCCCCTCCTAATCATCAATGGATAGATTGCAAGCTCCTGTGGTGAGGTGGGAGTGCAGTCAGTGCTGCCTTCTCATGCAGCAGGTCCCATGTGCTCTGCTCTCTCCCCCCTCCCTCCTTCCTTTGATTAATAAAGGCGAAGTAGCATCCCCAGTGGCCGCACATTCCGGGGATTCCAGCGATGTGATGTCAGGAGAGGGGACCATCCATCTCTATGTACTCAGCGGAGCCCACACCCCCTCTCTCGGCTCCTCCCCTGGCTTACCAGCACAGGTTCAGCTCCCGCCTCCTTCTCCGGCCCCTCCCCTAGCTCTTTTCCCGTCTCAACAGGACAGGTTCAGGTCCCGCCTCCTTCTCCGGCCCCTCCCCCGGCTCCTCCCTTGGTTCACCAGCCCAGGTTCGGCTCCCTCCTCCTCCTCCTTCTGTCCAGACAAACTTCCCAGCCCGGGATGATCGGAGCTCCGAGGAGCGGGGGGTGCGCTGTGTGATGGGAGCGGGGGGCCGGGAGTGACGGCTGATCGCTGTGTGTGGAGAAGGATTACCGATCTCTCATCGTCCCGATTATTACTGGATGTGCCGGGCTGAGCGCTGCTGGGGAGCCGAGAGAGCCGGAGACCCATGCAGGTGAGCGGAGGGGGCCCAGTGTCATCCTTCATAATGGGGGCCCCCACTGTATATTGGGGTTACCGGGGAATCCACTAGAAGGGGGTCCCAAATGACATCACACCTTATGGGGGTCCTCATTGACATCACTACACTACATATGGGGGCCCCTGTGACATCACTACATATGGGGGTCCCTGTGACATCGCTCCCTATGGGGGGTCCCCTGTGACATCGCTCCCTATGGGGGTCCCCAGTGACATCGCACCTTATGGGGGTCCCCTGTGACATCACTACATATGGGGGTCCCCTGTGACATCGCTCCCTATGGGGGTGCCCTGTGACATCGCTCCCTATGGGGGTGCCCTGTGACATCGCTCCCTATGGGGGGTGCCCTGTGACATCGCTCCCTATGGGGGGTCCCCTGTGACATCGCTCCCTATGGGGGGGTCCCCTGTGACATCGCTCCCTATGGGGGTCTCCTGTGACATATTGGGGAGGGCCCTAGGGTTATCCACTAGAAGGGGGTCCCCAGTGACATTACTCTATATTGGGGGTCCCCGGGGGTAACTATGCACTAGTAGGGGGTCCCCAGTGACAGCACTCTATATTGGGGGGGCCCAGGGGTAACATTCCACTAGAAGGGGTCCCCAGTGGCATTACTTCATATGGGGGTCCCAGTGACAGCACTCTATATTGGGGGGGGGGGTGGTGGTGATATCCTCTGGAGGGGGTCCCCATAGACATCACTCCGTATGGGGATGCCAGTGACATCCTTTATAATGCCATCTTCCGTAACGGGGTCCCCAGTGACATCACTCTATCGCCAGAGACATCGCTCTATATTTGGGGTCCCCAGAGACATCACTCTATATTTGGGGCCCCTTGAGACTTCGCTCTGTAATGGGGGGCCCCCCGGAGACCTCGCTCTGTAATGGCGGGACCCCCCGGAGACCTCGCTCTGTAATGGGGTGGCCCCCCGGAGACCTCGCTCTGTAATGGGGGGGCCCCCCGGAGACCTCGCTCTGTAATGGGGGGGCCCCCCGGAGACCTCGCTCTGTAATGGGGGGGGGGGGGGTTCCTTGAGACATCGCTCTATGATGGGGGGGTCCCTTGAGACATTGATGGGGGTCCCCGGAGACCTTGCTCTATAATGGGGGTCCCCGGAGGCCTTGCTCTATAATGGGGGTCCCCGGAGGCCTTGCACTATAATGGGGGTCCCCGGAGGCCTTGCTCTATAATGGGGGTCCCCGGAGGCCTTGCTCTATAATGGGGGTCCCCGGAGGCCTTGCTCTATAATGGGGGTCCCCGGAGACCTTGCTCTATAATGGGGGTCCCCGGAGGCCTTGCTCTATAATGGGGGTCCCCGGAGACCTTGCTCTATAATGGGGGTCCCCGGAGACCTTGCTCTATAATGGGGGTCCCCGGAGACCTTGCTCTATAATGGGGGTCCCCGGAGGCCTTGCTCTATAATGGGGGTCCCCGGAGGCCTTGCTCTATAATGGGGGTCCCCGGAGGCCTTGCTCTATAATGGAGGTCCCCGGAGACCTTGCTCTATAATGGGGGTCCCCGGAGACCTTGCTCTATAATGGGGGTCCCCGGAGGCCTTGCTCTATAATGGGGGTCCCCGGAGACCTTGCTCTATAATGGGGGTCCCCGGAGACCTTGCTCTATAATGGGGGTCCCCGGAGACCTTGCTCTATAATGGAGGTCCCCGGAGACCTTGCTCTATAATGGGGGTCCCCGGAGGCCTTGCTCTATAATGGGGGTCCCCGGAGACCTTGCTCTATAATGGGGGTCCCCGGAGACCTTGCTCTATAATGGGGGTCCCCGGAGACCTTGCTCTATAATGGGGGTCCCCGGAGGCCTTGCTCTATAATGGAGGTCCCCGGAGACCTTGCTCTATAATGGGGGTCCCCGGAGACCTTGCTCTATAATGGGGGTCCCCGGAGACCTTGCTCTATAATGGGGTCCCCGGAGGCCTTGCTCTATAATGGGGGTCCCCGGAGACCTTGCTCTATAATGGGGTCCCCAGTGACATGACTCCATAGATACACTGACCTGTCTGCAGTACAATGTGGATGATTGGCTGAGGATTGGTGATCAGGTGAATGCTGTCAGCACATGTAATGACGGGTGTAATACCTGACGGTTCTGTTTTTGTGTTTAGCTCCACTTTATTGCTTCATTGTTTGCAATGTGTAGAAAACGGTCGCCATTAGTGGTGAGTTTTGTAGGGAGATGACACCAATCAGAATGACACACACACACCTTTGCAGACACTTCACGCTCTCTCCATCCAGCTGGAATCCAATCCCCATAAATGGAGATGAGAGGTTTTTGATTGACGACAAGAATGAAATTGAAACAAACACAACAATGTGATCTCTTGTGGTGAATTGTCTGTTTCTGGATGTGTTCATTTTGTTTCCTAATACTCTGTGATGAGGCTGTGTGTTCAAAGAGCATGTTCCATTCCTGCTCCTTGGAAAGTGGTTGTCATGCCCTGGAAGTTGTCACATCTGTGGCCAGAATACCGGGATTTAGAACTCTGAACAAACTTACTGACACCTGTAAGAAAAGGAATGAATTGCAAGTGAATGGCGTCTCTTGCTTTGGTCTGCTTAGAACTGAAGGCAAAACTTATTTTTTATTTTGGATGCAGAAAGGGTTATTATGACCACTGCCAATTTTTTTTTTTTTTTTTTGCCATCTATGCCCCATTGGGGAGATTTTCCTTCACTTCCTGTCCCATAGCTAAAACAGGAAGTGAGAGGAAATGCTTCCATAGTGACGGAATCCTGGGTTGTCACCAGAACCAGTGTCCCCATTGGAAGTTTTCTGTTCTATTCCTGTTCTGGTGACAACCCCAACATTTGGGATTTTCTCGGTGACAAGTAGATTGGGTGAATCTCCCTAATGACAACAGCAATAAAAACCTGACAGGTGTTCTAACCCCTCTCCACTCAAAACCTGCAGAAAAAGTTCTGTGTTTCTACATTGAGTAGTATAATCTGTGACGTGATGGGGAACATTTGATGTATGTGCCCAACCAGAGATCTAGCAGAACAGATTTCTGTCCACTTCAGCAGATCTCTCCTTGTTGTCGGTAGATCTTGTGCCATCACGCACATGCCAACCTTTATTGCACACCTACCTGTTGCTTTCATTGCGAATGCAAAGTGGCACGGTCACTGATCACCCCTCGCCTTGGAAATGTCTCGGCTTTAAGCCCCCATTCACACTGGAGCGACGTTTTGACAGGTCAAATCGCATGACAAGTCGCACCCTATTGTCGGCAATCACACTATTCAAATCGGTACCGGTGACAAATCGATTTGAAAAAAAGTAGTTCCTGCTTTTGGCGGTTTCAGGTGCGCTTTGGATAGACACCTGTGAATGAAGTTGCACCGACATGCGACTTTGAAATCATACGTATATAGCAGTCATGTGACTATCGGTGTCTTGTTAAAGCTTGTAGGAGGAGTTTTCATTCTGTCCTTTGAAGCTGCAGGATACCTGACTCTCTGTCTGGACAGTGCTGATTGGCCCTGTGTTGATCACATGTATCCCCCCCCCCCCCAAAAAAAAAAAAAACTAGCAATACACATCAACCTGAGCATGTGCAGGGTGCCCCCAAAGGCTCTGCACTATCAGCAGATGGATTGGGGACAGTTAAAGAAGGGGAGGCTCAGAGAAGACAGGATCAAACAGCCACACAATGGATAGGATTAACCCCTTAGGTTCCACAGTAAGTATAACAAACATGCTTTACCCCATATACAGACTGATTTTACTGTTGTGGGTTTAGTAACACTTTAAAGTAGGTTCTTCATGCAGATTGTAGTGTGTGTGTGTGTGTGTGTGTGTGTGTGTGTCTTGCAGTCTGATTGTACAATGGGCTTTACTTACTAAACGAGAGTGCAAAATCTGGTGCAACTGTGCATGTTTGCCAATCGGCTTCTAAGGCTTCATGTACACAGGATATTTTTACAACCTCTCCTGAACGATTTAAAGGGGTTGTAAAGGTAAAAAAATGTTTTCCCTAAATAGCTTCCTTTACCTCAGTGCAGTCCTCCTTCACTTACCTTATCCTTCCATTTTGTTTTTAAATGTCCTTATTTCTTCTGAGAAATCCTCACTTCCTGTTCTTCTGTCTGTAACTCCACACAGTAATGCGAGGCTTTCTCCCTGGTGTGGAGAAAGCCTCTTGAGGGGACAAGCAGGAGTGTCAGGACACTCTCTACTTTGCAGATAAAGGAGCTGTGTGTTAGTGGGCGTCCTGACACTCCTGCTCACCCCCTCCCCCCTCAAGAGGCTTTCTCCACACCAGGGAGAAAGCCTCGCATTACTGTGTGGAGTTACAGACAGAAGAACAGGAAGTGAGGATTTCTCAGAAGAAATAAGGACATTTAAAAGCAAAATGGAAGGATGAGGTTAGTGAAGGAGGACTGCACTGAGGTAAAGGAAGCAATTTAGGGGGAAACAATTTTACCTTTACAACCCCTTTAACTTGACAGATGGTAACCCACGTTTAAAACGTCAGTTTTGCCGCGCTTACATGACGCTTTTAGTGGCATTTTGCCGTGTTTAAAATGTTATATATATATATATATAAAAAAATTTTAATGGCTAAAAACGGAAAACGCCTATAAATGAAACACGACTAAACATGGATTACTGCGTTTGGCATCTGAACTCGCCTAAAAAACGCAACTGCCTAAAAACGACAGTGAACGAACCTGTGTACACATAAGATAACATTTAGACCTCTTTCACATTGAGGCGTGGAGCCGCGGTGACGGTATAGCCGCGCTATTTGGAGCGCGGCTATACCGTCGTATTTACCGCGTTATTCGGGCGCTAGCGGTGAGGTTTTAACCCCCGCTAGCAGCCGAAAAAGGGTTAATACCGCCCGCGGTCTTACCGCGCTTTTCCATTGATATACCGCGGTAAAGATGCGGCTAGCAGGACTTTTGGAGCGCTCCTGCTAGCGCACCGCTTCAGTGTGAAAGCCTTCGGGCTTTCACATTGAACACTACAGGGCAGTTTTTTTCATGCGGTATAGCAGCGCTATTTTTGCGCTGTACCGCATGCAAAACGCCTCAATGTGAAAGGGGCCTTAATGTGGGAGGCCCGGGTGGTGTGTACAGCCCTCTGCCATCAGCCTGTAGAAATCAATGACAGGCTGAAATCCACATTTATCTGAGCGGTACTCCCATACAGGGCCCTATGGACTTTCTAGGGACATGACTCTCTGTACAGCTTGGAAGTACCTCCATCCAAACCGTGTTTCAGCCTGTCAATGATTTTGCCAGCTTGCTGGCAGAGGGCTGTACGTGACATGATGTGTGTACAGCCAAAGCACAGTTGGGTTTTTACACTGTGTTGGCAAATGCGTCGGAAGGTTCTGCACCGCTTCAAAGTTTCTGGGATGTTCTCAGCTGGCGGCATTTCGCAGTCCTACCAAATTTGTGGCCCTCTTGGAAGAGTTACTTGTAGATCAGAACACAAGCTTCGTCCTCTGAAGAGTAATCTTTGGTGGATCGCTTTTTAGAGGACATTTAATAACGGTATGTCACCTCCTCCCTGCCTGTACCGTACTGTACCTGCCAGTACCACCGGCTGTGTTCAGCCGGTGGTACTGCCTACTGAATGCCCTAGGGAGGTTATTTTAGTCACTTGCGTACACCCCTGTACCTTTTCCACAAACGTGTCATACTTGCCTCCACTGTGCAGCTTGTTTTGCACAGAGTGGCCCCGATCCTGGTCTTCTGGGGTCCCTCGGCGGCTGTTTTGGCTCCTCCCCCGCATCAGCTAACCCCTTCGTGGGAAGCTCTCTACCAAGGGGGTTAGCTTGCGGGCGTGCTCTCATGATACAGCTGGTGGCTATAGCCGCCGACTGTATCACTTAGCCCCGCCCGCGGCTGGCTGTGTCATTTCTTTGATTGACAGCAGCGGGAGCCAATGGCTGTGCTGCTATCAATCAACCAATGAATGCGCCGAGAAGCCAGCGCAGGACTTTTGAGGGGTCAGGTAAGTAAACGGGGGCTAAGGGGCCGCTAATCCTTTGATCTTTTTTCACCTTAATGCATAAAATGCATTAAGGTGAGAAAACATGTACCTTTACAACCCCTTTAAGAGGAAGAAACATAAACGCACCTCAAACAACTGCAAGCAGAAATATAGCCTAAGGTCTCATGCATACTAGGCCCTTCTGAATGCCTTGATCCCGACAGGAGAAAAGCAGCATTAAAATGCACCTGAGGCAGTGTTTTTTAAACTTGTTGCACGTTTAGACGCGTTCAGGTGTGTCAAGCGTTTGGACGTTCATTTATTTTATTGGCCAGTATAATCATTTTATTCTGGCCATTCATATAAATGAACGTTCAAACGCACCTAGCGCTTAAGAGTGTTTGCACACATTTAGGCACATCGGTCAATTTTTCTGCCCAAGTGTGCCTCTGCTCAATACAGTTTTAGGCCGGGTTCACATATGTGCGATTGCGGGTTAGTGTCTGGGGTCCAGTGCATGTCTGTTATTCATGAAAGACAGAAGTTGTCAGACAAACCTGATTTCCTTTTATGAAGAGGTAAGTAAAACCCTGGACAGAGGCGTGGCTGTGGACGTGATATATTTGGATTTTGCAAAAGCGTTCGATACAGTTCCGCACACACAGCTCATGTGTAAGGTAAGGTCTACAGGATTGGATATATCAGTTTGTAAATGGATAGAAAACTGGCTGAAAGCCAGAATTCAGAGAGTCGTGGTTAATGATTCTTACTCTGAATGGTCCAATGTTATCAGTGGTGTACCCCAAGGTTCAGTGCTGGGACCCTTACTTTTCAATATATTTATAAATGATAAATGATATCGGTTCAGGTGCGATTCAGGTCCGAATTTTTGCCTGAATTTGCACCTGAACCGGATCCAAACATGCACAGGACCCTTTTGCAGTCCTCTCCGCGGCCGCCCTAGATCTGTGTGAATCGGCTCCATTGAGGAGCCGGTCACGCAGATTGAATGCGGTGAAACCCACATCCAGTTCGCACATATATGAACCTGGCCTAAGACCCTGAGGTGGTTTTCAGGTGTTTTAGCGTGGAAAAAAGCGCCTCTAAGCCTCTGGCACCCAAAAACCGCCTCCCATTCATTTGTGTGTCTTTTCACACTGGGGCGTTGCGCTTGTTGGACGTTGGGAAAAGTCCTGCAAGCAGCATCTTTGGGGAGCGAAAGTGCCGCTAAAATGAGCGGTGCTTTAGCACTGCTGCAGCTTGGTGTGGAAGGGGTCTTGGTGTATTCAGATTTCTAAACGCCTGTGTATGTATGGACACATAGAATAACACAGAGGGGCATTTAGCGGTGGGAAAAAATAACCTGGATGGTTTTCCTGTCAGTTTGTTAATTGCACTCTTTTTACGATGCTGATTTGTGTATGTCATTTTATTGTAAATGACATACTCTATTAAAGACCTAAAAGAAAAAACCCTGTTAAACGCCTGTAATATAGGTGCAGTGAGCATTGGGCCTGGTTGGCCTATTACACACACCTTGCATTTGCTGCTGCATATCATGCCCAAAAAAACTCCATTCTTGTTTACTTGACCGTTCAATAAGGTCTCCTTCATACCTGCGTTCTACAGTGTACACCTATGTGTAGGCCGTGTTTACCTCAGGTGTTCCGTGCAGGCAGTCCCAATCATGTCAACTGGGATGCAGCTGCTGCACAGACACGGCCTCTCTCTATACGATGCTTATGTTGGTGCACAGCACCCAAACGCACACTGTCTAAGACCCCATTCACACTGAAGAGTTTTTACAGCTTTTTAGCGTTAAAAATGGCGCTATTAAAACGCTCATGAAACGGTCTCCATGCATCTCAATGGACCCTTTCACACTGAGTCCTGCAAGCAGCAGCTTTTGGGCGCTGAAAAAAACACTCCAAAAACGCCCCTCTCCATTGAAATGAATTGAAAGCGCTGAAAAACGCCTTGCCCTTTCACACAGAGGCACTGCAAAAACGCCCTAAAACGTTGGGGTATTAGCCAGGGCCGAAACAACTAATTGATTAATCGACAACTAATCGATTATGAAATTAATCGATTACATTTTTCATAATCGATTAATCGGCCAGTAACATAATGGTGTTAAAAAAAAAAAAAATTGTCCCTTTTATAGTACAAAAAAGCAAATCGCTACTGTAAATATTACTTTAAATATCCCACAGTAAAAAATGAACCCCTTACAGTAGCAATTATTTGCTCTTTTTGTACTTATTTTTGTTTTAACCCCCATTATGTTACTAAACATCTCAGGCCGGGGTCACACCTCTGTGTTTTGGTGCTTTTTGCAGAAACCCACTACAGTTCATTTACATGTTTTCCTATGGGACACGTTCACATCCGTGATTTTTTTTCAGCTGCTGCGTATTTGGAAAGGGCAAGGACTTTTTAAATGCAAAACGGTGCCATTTTGGTTTTGTTTTTGGTTCAATATACTTCAATGGAGAAGCTGCAGAAAAGCATGTAATGTGTTTTTGCGGCAATTTGTGTTTTTTAATCTGCCCAACAAGGCTATTATCCGATTAATCGAAACAATAATCGGCCAACTAATCGATTATGAAAAAAAACGTTCGTTGCAGCCCTACGTCTTAGCGGTGCTTTTCGGGGGCTGGCAGTGTGAAAAGGCTCTGAAAGGACTCAGGCTTTCACATTGGGATTGCAGATAAGGCTTCGCCTGAAAGTCTGAATACCGCCCGAAAAACGCCCCAGTGTGAAAGGGGCCTAAGTTTTGGGGCCTTTCACCCACAGTGGTGTCAAATTGGGAGCAGCGGCTGTGTCCCAGTTGACGTGAATGAGACTGCCTGCATGGAACACCTGAGGTAAACATGGCCCTTGGCCTACAAGTCTGCATGAATACATTAGACGTGTTACTATATACCACCACTGTATATGTATTCTAAAAAATCCTCAAAAAAAACGGTCCTTTGGGTGGACCCTCCATAGCAAAAGGTGCAAAGCTGAGGTATTTTTATTTTTATGGGAGGGACAGGCGGCTGGCAAAACAACGGGCCTTTCATATACTATAGAAACTGTGGGCAGTTCATGTGCTAGTATGCATCGCATACATTATGAGATACTTGCCTTAGAACGAAGCCCTTCAGCGGCATGCTGTCACCGCTGGGAGGGCTGACGTCTTTCTAACGGGTTCACAGGTTTCGGCGATGTGATTGGCTGGAGATCTCCGTTCCAGCATGAAGCTACTGAAGGTCCAGCACGGTATGCTGGACCTTCAAAATGCATGCGCCAGTGACCTCACCAGCTGCATCCATGGTGAATGTCTCCAAAACCGTTTAGGAGATATTCATTTTACCGACAGGTAAGCTTATAAACATAAAAATAACAAAGCAGGCTTTACTACCGCATTAAGCTCCAGTGCAGTGACTTTGTCTAGGCTTAGATGATGTCATCAGCAGTCTGCTGCAGTTGGGAGGAAGCATTTTCTCAGTCTCCTCTCCCCAAGTGATCAGACAGCAGCAACATTTTAACTTTGTAGCCAGTCACAAGATGAGAGGCTGCAGCAGCGGGCCGATCTATGTCTGACATATGTGTACAAACATTGCACAGACCTCACAATTTCCATGATTGTGTCATCTCTGAGATAGCGTCTCGGTCCAGGAAGTAAATGGTGACTCTAGATCAAGGGTCTCAAACTGGTGGCCCTCCAGCTGTTGTAAAACTACAAGTCCCATCATACCTCTGCCTGTGGGAGTCATGCTGGTAACTGTCAATCTTGCAATGCCTCATTGGACTTGTAGTTTTGCAACAGCTGGAGGGCCGCCAGTTTGAGACGCCTGCTCTAGATGATGCTTTAACAAAGATGGCACCATCTTTTTGGGGAGAAAAGCAGATAACTGCATTGTTGGGGGGAGCACTGTGAGGGAGTTAGGCTGCATTCACACCTCAGTGATTTGAATCGGGGGGGGGGGGGGGATTTCAAAATGCTCAGGTGTGAATGAAAAATTGCAGAACGCACATTTTGAGATGGCATTAATTTGAATGACGCCTAAAATCTTGGTTCTGCGAAAAATCGTGTCAAACTGCATCGTGTGAAACATGCCACCCAAAAGAATCTCCTGAACTTTTTTGGGCAACAAGCTTCACGTGATGCGGTTTGCCGCGATTGCAGCGCGATTTATTGTGGCAAAGCCGCACCACGATTTTAAGTGGCATTCAAATAAATGGCATCTCAAATGTGCGTTCTGCGATTTTGTCATTCACACCTGGGCGTCTTGAAATTGCGGGCAGAACTGTGGAAAATCTGCCTGCAGTTCAAAACGCCAAGGTGTGACTACAGCCTTAATAAATACCTGGACGTTTTAGGGCTTGTTTACTTAGGAATACACCTGTACAAGGGCCATGTTTGCCCGCATAGGAATGTACAGGTGTTCAGGTATCTTTGTGCAGGCAGCCCCGTTCACACCAGTGCGACAGGTCAAATCGCATGACAAGTTGCACCCTATTATCGGCAATGGAACTGTTCAAAACGGTGTGGCGCAAACTTTGCAGTGCCGCACCGATTTGAAAAAGTGGTTTCTGCACTACATTTGGAGATGTAAGGTGCAAATTGCATAGACATATGTGCATCAAGTGGCACAGATGTCAGCCAAGTCGCACCTGCACTGACTTTCAGCTTTGAAATTGTGCGATTTCAAGTGAAGTTGCACGATTTCAAAGCTGCATTCATTGTGAACCTAGATTTCATGTCAGTTGGGATGCAGAAGCTGCTCCCAACTTGACAATCGTAAGCGTTCATGTCCCTGAACGCACACTATCTGCGTTTTTGGGTTTTCGCACCTGTATAGCAGCGGCTGTGTCCATAAAGCTTCTGTATCCCAATTGACATGAATGGGAATGCCTGCACTGGGATACACGAACACCTGCAGGCAAACGTGGACCTTAGACAGGCATGTGCTCGTATGCGCCTGTGTGAACGAGGCCTCGCAGTTATACATTACATAGTATGCATGCACTTATATTGAAAAATATATCCAGTACAATGGTCTAGTGTGAGGACACCTAGGAGGTCCCCAGAATTTTTTAGCAGGGTGACCCCCCCCCCCCCCCCGGTTGTCCTGTTTTATGTTGATAATATTGTGTGGGAACAGCCTGCAGAGGACATTTTGCCGGATGAGGCGGCCGTTTGTCGCCTTCTGCAGAGCCATGCTGGAACATGCCTGCGTCTGTGCAGGCACATGGTGTGCTCTTCTCTGTGTGTGTTTACACATTGCCAGCCCAGGAGCCGCCTCTGCTGGAGAGCTTTACCTTCTTCTTTGTTAGCGATCGTTCAAGTCTGCACTGGCCAGGTCTCCTCACATTCACCAACTCTCCTCCACAGCTGGTTAAAACATGCTCCTTGTAGTCACAGCGTTCTCACCTCTGCTGTACACCGTCTGGAAGAAGAACAGTGTGCACACGTGCCAACTTCACTCGCCTGTGTAAATGTAGCCGTGTGGTATACGCAACGCGTGGGTTGTAAAGTTAACAAATAGTAAATACACTATATTACCAAAACTATTGGGACACATGAACTTTAATAGCATTCCAGTCTTCATCTGTAGGGTTGAGTTGGCCCACCCTTTGCAGCTATAACAGCTTCAACTCTTCTGGGAAGGCTTTCCACAAGTTTTAGGAGTGTGTCTATGGGGATGTTTGACCATTCTTCCAGAAGTGCCCCTGGAAGAAGTAATATCTTACGAAACGGACGTAGGGCGAGCGGCGCGCTGTCGTCACCCAAGAGATTCCTATCGTTCCCCCAGTGGACAGGTGCCTGAGAGTTTTGTGTACCGGCCGGCACATTTTAAATTCAAGGCGAATTTTAAACTGCATAACTGTAAGTGCAATTTTAACTTTTTTAAATACATTTCTACACATTTAATGTGGAGCTGTCACTGTTTCTTACATGGTGGGCATTGACACTGCTGAAATTTCTTGGGAAACGAGATCCATCAGGACTGCATATCTGAAACTGCGAGATTGGGACCTACTATATGCTCTTTTTGATCCCCTGTCATAAGGGATCGTGGGAATTCGGTAAGAAGACAATCTATAAGTCTGGTGGAGGACATGTTACTCTTTTCTTTTGGACACGTTTACAACCAATCTATAATGTGGCACAGATGCACAGGTGTTTGACATCTTATCTGCTGTTTATGGACTCTCTACTGTCAACATTGCAGACTGTTTATTAGCTTATTCAAAGCCATAATTCATATTTAGCTGATGGTTTTTGATCTAAGTGTAATTTTGTTTTTGTTTTTTGTTTTTTTCTTTGAAATCACTATGATTTCTGAGGGATTTTGAGGTGGCTGCATGTTGCACCCTAGTGGCCATCATAGGTCATTTTTTGATATAGCAGCCAGCCTTTCACATATATCACTAGAGATTACCCACTTGCATACGTCTGCGTGTGTTTCAAGAAGGGTGGTTGAGGTAGCGCAATTTATATTTTTCTGATGTGGATGAGAAGGCCTAGCTCGCAGTCTTCATTCTAATTCATCCCACATGTGTTCTATCGGGTTGAGGTCAGGACTCTATGCAGGCCAGCCAAGTTCCTCCACCCCAAACTCGCTCATCCATGTCTTTATTGACCTAGCTTTGTGTACTGGTCCAAATCATTTGGTGGAGGGGGGATTATGGTGTGGGGTTATTTTTTTAAGGGTTGGGCTTGGCCTCTTAGTTCCAGTGAAGGGAACTCACTTAAAGCGGAGTTCCACCCAAAAATGGAACTTCTGCTTTTCAGAGCCCCCCCCCCCCCTCCGGTGTCACATTTGGCACCTTTCATGGGGGGAGGGGAGTGCAGATATAGACTCCCATGGGAGTCACGCCACTTCCCATCCCCGCTGTCTCCTGGGAAACGCACTGGTCTCAGGAGAGAGCAGGGACCAGTGAGGGCGCGCCGCGCTACTCTCACATGCACAGTAGGGAACCGGGCAGTGAAGCTGCAACGCTTTACTTCTTGATTCCCTCACCGAGGATGGCAGCGGGGGGCAGCCAATAGATAAGCAACGAGCGATTCCTTGGCTGTTGACATCGAGAGCGTGCTGGACAGGCAAGTGTCAGCAGCTGCTGTATTTGTAGCTGCTGGCTTTTAAAAAAATAAATAAAAATGTGGGTGGACCTCCGCTTTAAGGCATCAGAATACCAAGACCTTTTGGACAATTTCATGCTTCCAACTTTGTGGGAACAGTTTGGGGGTGGCCCGTTAAAGACATGGATAAGTGAGTTTGGGGTGGAGGAACTTGACTGGCCTGCAGAGTCCTGACTTCAACCTGATCGAACACCTTTGGGAGCAGAGACTGTGAGCCAGGCCTTCTCATCCACATGAGTGCCTGACCTCACAAATGTGCTTCTGGAAGAATGGTCAAACATTCCCATAGACACACACATAGACAAGGATGGGCCAACTCAATATTGAACCCTACGAACTAAGACTGGGATGCCATTTAAGTTCCTGTGTAAAGGCAGGCGTCCCAATACTTTTGGTAATATAGTGTATGTTCTGCTATGGAGAGAAATCTATTTATATTTTGTTAATGTGACAAAAAAACAATATCAAGTATGTAATCTAAGGCTGGCCATACGTCATACAATTTTCTTCTATAAATGTCCTTTAGATTTACCAAAACCATATAATAGAAGGTCAAATCTAAACACTTTCAATTTGTATGCAATCAGGCAGGCCCCTCTACTACACAGTTGAAGGTAAATCTAAAGGAAATTGAATAAGAAAAGTGTATTGGAGCTCAGAGGGATGCTGAGACCTGAGCCGCTGGCTGCTGCATCTGCGCCCCCCTCGGTTCTGCTTGCAAGTAGCCTATAGAAGTGTATGAAGACACAGCGGCTGCACGGACACAGTCACAGGTCAAAATTTGGCACGTGGGAGGGAGCAGTGCCTGGATCTGATCTCAGACGCTGTCTTTGGATCTTTGCACCTGCTCCTGCCCACATATCAGATTTTGACATGCAACTGCATCCACGTTAATGAGTGGCCTGTGCGCAGCTCGGAGGCAGATGCAGCAAAAAGCGTCTCGGCACAGAAAACGAGTCGCATCGCCTGTCTGAATGAGCTCTTGGACTTCATGCACGCGAGCATATTAACCACTTAAGACCCGGACCTTTAGGCAGGTAAAGGACCTGCCCAGTTTTTGCGATTCGGCACTGCATCACTTTAACTGACAATTGCGCTGTCGTGCGACGTGGCTCACAAACAAAATTGGCGTCCTTTTTTTCCCACAAATAGAGCTTTCTTTTGGTGGTATTTGATCACCTCTGCGTGTTTTTTTTTTTTTTTCGCTATAAACAAAAATCGAGTGACAATTTTGAAAAAAAATGCAATAATTTTTAACTTTTTGCTATAATAAATATCCCCCAAAAACACATACATTTTTTTTTTTTTCAGTATAGGCCGATACGTATCCTTCTACCCATTTTTGGTAAAAAAAAATCGCAATAAGCGTTTATCGATTGGTTTGCGCAAAATTTATAGCTTTTACAAAATAGGGGATAGTTTCATTGCATTTTTATTATTAATATATATATATATATATATATATATATATATATATATATATATATATATATATATATATATATATATATATATATATATATATATATATATATATATATATATATATATATATATATATATATATAATTTTTTTTTTTTTTTTTTTACTACTAATGGCGGCGATCAGTGATTTTTTTTTTTCGTGACTGCGACATTATGGTGGACAATTTTGACAAATTTTTAGGACCAAAAATGCATTGTTTACTGTGAAAATGACAATTGCAGTTTGGGAGTTAACCACAAGGGGGCGCGGAAAGGGTTAAGTTTGACCTCCTGTGTTTCTAACTGTAGGGGGGTGTGGCTGTAGGTGTGACGTCATTGATTGTGGTTCCCTATATTAGGGAACACACGATCAATGACGGGGCCACAGTGAAGAACGGGGAAGCTGTGTTTACACACAGCTCTCCCCGTTCTTCAGCTCCGGGGACTGATTGCGGGACTTCAGCGGCGATCGGGTCACGGAGCTTCGGACCGGGCTGGGCACTCAAAGAGGACGTACCTGTACGTGCTTGTGCCCAGCCGTGCCATTCTGCCAACGTTTATGTGCAGGAGGCGGTCCTTAAGTGGTTAAAATACTCCTATCTACTATAATTAAGCGTAAAAAAAAGTTCATTGTATGCTTACAGGCATATGGTTCTTAGAAGCATATGGACATAAACTCATTCTACTGGTCAGAATATTCATTTAATCTAGCCACTGGAATACATTTACATGCTTATGTGTGCGTTTAGGCACATTTATGCACATAGATTATACTCATAAGCTCCTCTCCAAATGCAGTTTTGGGGCATTTTTTTTTTATTTTTTTTATGCCTCTAAAGCTGGATACACACTATTAGCTAGATTCAGAAAGACTTAGGCTGGCGTATCAGTAGAATTGTATATTCTGTATATATATCAGTAGAATCAGTAGAACGCAAATTTAAGCGTATTCTGGTAACCAGATACGCTTAAATTAGGCTCAGATACGAGCGGCGTAAGTGTCTTACACCGTCGTATCCTAAAGTGTAATTTTTTAGGCTGACCGCTAGGTGGCGCTTCCATTGCGGTCGGCGTAGAATATGTAAATCACTAGATACGCCTATTTACGAACGTACGCCCGGCCGACGCAGAACAGATACGCCGTTTACTTAACACATTATCAGGCCTAAAGTTACTCCATCAAATAGCTGGAATAGTAATGTTAAGTATGGCCGTAGTTCCCGCGTCGAAATTTGAAAATTTTACGTCGTTTGCGTAAGTCGTCCGTAAATAGGGATTTACATCCACGTCAAAACCAATAGGACCGTGCGGCATACTTAGCCGGAATGCACACTGGGATATGTACATGGACGGCGCATGCGCCGTTCCAAAAAAACTTCAATCACGTCAGGTCAACCCAAATTAACATAAAACACGCCCCCTCAGCCTATTTTGAATTAGGCGCGCTTACGCCCGCCGCATTTACGATACGCCGCCGTAACTTTGCAGGCAAGTACTTTGTGAATACAGTACTTGCCTTGCAAACTTATGGCGGCGTAGTGTAAATGCCATACGCTACGCCGCCGAAAACTATGCATCCCGCCATCCTGAATCCAGCTATATACATCTTACTTTTGTTGTTTTCCTTTAGATTTACCAAAACCATGTAGTACAAGGGCGCGTTGGCAGTAAAGTGCTGCTAGTGGGATTCTTTTAACCCCCGCCAGCAACCAAGAACAGGGTTAAAAGCACGCTGCCCAGTGATTTCAATGGCAGGGGTGGTGGAGGAGCACCACCCCAAAGATGCTGCTTGCAGGATTTTTTGTTCCCGTCCTGCAAGCGCACCGCTCCAGTGTGAAAGCTCTCTACAGGTGCTATTTTTTTTTAGCTAAAACGCCTGAAAAGCGGATTTAAAACCTCCATTCACCCAGTGAAGTGAACGGCCTCAGATGATACGCAGGGATGGACCAAATCTCTCCACATAAGTTTTACATGTATATCTGCTGTCTTTACATGTATTTACTGTTTAGAAAGTTCAGATCATGTTAGGAATTTTTCTCTTCCCGTTTAACACCGAGTGTGATGTCTGGGCATACAGCCAAGATAGCTAACATTTCTGATTGGAGGAAAGGCACACACCCCCTCTCATCATAGGCAGAAACTCTCAGAGGTGTTTTGTAACAGGACCAGCTGCCTGCTAATCTATTTATAGCAACCTCCCCAGACAGAAATGTCAGGCTGCTTTTATCTGATTTGTCTGAGAATTTGTCAGGAGTTATCAGGCTGATAACAGAGGAACGGGTCAGGAGAGAGCTATGGGACTTGGCTCTTTGATGAGAGATAACAAAACACTGCAGATATATGTGCCCAGCTCAAATTTCATGAATCGGGTGAACATCCACTTTAAGGTTTGACCTCCTATATTATATGGTTTTGGTAAATCTAAAGGAAAAAAGTGTGAAGTGCATAGGTGCACAATACAAACCTGACATTCTTCACACCGGTCAGTTGCGGGTCAACTGCAATTTTTTTTTTTTTTCTTTTAATGTTTGGTGCGGTAAAAAAAATGCACCTCCCTATTGAAATGAATGGAAAACGCACCACAAAGGATATCTAATCCCTTGAGAAGTTACAAACCTGGACATTGCTTCCCTTCGCATACCCAGCTAGCAATGAATCCCACATTTCCGGCACCAGTTTGTTCTGGAAGTAACAGGAGAGTGTACAGAGCAGTCGGCTACTACAACCAATCAGAAATAATCTCTGAACCGAGTTCAATGAACAGTACATACAGTATATAAATAATAAAACAATTAACCACTTAACCCCCGGACCATATTGCTGGTCAAAGACCAGAGCACTTTTTGCGATTCGGCACTGCGTCGCTTTAACTGACAATTGCGCGGTCGTGCGGCGTGGCTCCCAAACAAAATTGGCATCCTTTTTTCCCCACAAATAGAGCTTTCTTTTGGTGGTATTTGATCACATCTGCGGTTTTTAGTTTTTTGCGCTATAAACAAAAATAGAGCGACAATTTAAAAAAAATTTATATTTTTTACTTTTCGCTATAATAAATATCCCCCAAAAATATATAAAACATTTTTTTCCTCAGTTTAGGCCGATACGCATTAATCTACATATTTTTCGTAAAAAAAAAAAAAAAATCACAATAAGCGTTTATTGATTGGTTTGCGCAAAAGTTACAGCGTTTACAAAATAGGGGCTATTTTTATGGCATTTTTATAAAAAAACTTTTTTTTACTAGTTATGGCGGTGATCAGCGTTTTTTTTTTTTTCGGTACTGCGACTTTATGGCGGACACTTTTGACACATTTTTGGGACCATTGGTATTTTTATAACAATCAGTGCTATAAAAATGCCACTGGCAGTGAAGGGGTTAACACTAGGGGCGGGAAAGGGGTTAAGTATGTTCCATTGGTGTGTTTTATAACTGTAGGGGGGGGGGGTGGGACTCGCTAGGGGAAATGACTGATCGCTGTTCATACATTGTATGAACAGACGGTCAGGCATTTCTCTCCCTGACAGGACCGGGAGCTGTGTGTTTACACACACAGCTCCCGGTCCTCGCTCTGTAACGAGCGATCGCGTGTGCCCGGCGGCGATCGCGCCAGGCACGTGCACGGGAGTATGCCTGTGCGAGAGCCGACGTATAGCTACAGGCTCTCGCGCAGGGGAGCCAACCTGCCGCTGTAAAACTGCGGCGGCTGGTCGGCTAGCAGTTAAATACAAGTTCAGTTAGAGAAGGAGACTGACCGCACATGCAAAGTTTGAATGGTCTGGAGGGGCTGCTAGCGTTATTGTGATGTTTAGCCCGTCCTCCAAATGGCATCGGGGAAGGGAATGAGGGGCCTGCATTTGTTCAGGAGGAGACCCCCCCCCCCCCCCCCCCCCAACAACTGCATCTGGTATGTACTAGAGCTGCGCAATTAATCGTTCAATCTCGATTCAACCCCCCTGATGATCTCCAATGCAGTTTTCCCAAATCTTTTATAACAAGTAAAAAGTGGAGAGACTTTATCTGCTCACTGTCAATAGAAGAAAATATCCAGTCTGCCAAGTTTTTAACAGGAAACATTGTAACTTACACTTCCTTCTTAGATCAAAGGGAGTGTGTGTGTGTGTGTGTGTGTGTGTGTGTGTGTGTATATATATAAAGTGCAGTCTGCCAAGTTTGTAACAACATGAAACATTGTAACTAACTTCCTTCTTAGAGCAAACTTCTGTGTGTAAATGCAGGAAGTTTAACCACTTAAAGTCAAAATCTTAAGTTTTAATCAATATTTTTTGCTAGAAAATTACTTGGAACCCCCAAATATATATATATATTTATTTGTTTTCAGACCCTTTGGTGCCTGCTCATAGTAGATACCAGAGAGAGGCCAATAAGGCTCCATTCACACTAATGCTTTTGTTGATGCATTTTGCAGAAATGCAGGGAAATTTTTTAACATGGTTTCCTATGGAACATGTTCACATCAATGCTGTTTTGTGCCTCTGCGTTTTTGGAAAGGGTCAGGGACTTTTTTTCCTGCAAAAAGCAGCGTTTTGCATGCAATAGAATTCAATGGACCTGCATCCAAAAGTACCGCGATTTTGCCGCGATTTGCGTTTTTTTTTTTTTAACCTGTTTATAGCTAGTTGTTAAAGGAAATGTAATTTTTTTTTTTAATTACTGGCAAAAAAAAACACGCAAATCACGGTAAAAACGCACGTCAAATGCAGCAAGCACCGCAAAAACGCTCAAAAGCAACATGCATAGGTGTGAATCGAGCCTTAAACTTGGCAGAGGGTGCAAACCTTCCACCTGCCTTCTTTTACATTTTTACTTGTTGGAAAAGGTATCCTCTACACAGGGAGAGCATTGTTTTAGGTTGGCTGACCGTTAGCAGTGAAGGGATGAAAGGCAACAATCGTGTACACTGCAAACCAAGAGCAAGGCCTGTGTGCGATGAGCCAATATGGTTGCCTCCATAAACAATGCTTTTATAGCATTAGTGCATATCGATGAGATTATTTTCAAAACGATTTCACATTTTTATTTAACAAGATTACATTGAGAAAACTGTAGATTGATTATAAACATGTTTTACGCACACACGCACACACGCACACACGCACACACACAGACCGCTGATTGAAGTGGAATGACACAAGCTGTCCCTCCCCATCTGTTGTGAGCTTACCTTGCCAGTCCTATTATCCTGGCTGGTAGGACAAGCTGCCGTTCATTACCAACCGGTGATCTTCAGATTAAGGGAACAGCTAGAGGCAATCAATAAAATGCCATTGCAACCTGTTCATAGGGTATAATTGGGGCTGAAGGATGATGGGTACAAATACTACATTGGTGGATATCTAGTAGTGCATAGTAAATAGGAAATAACTTTTTTTTTTTCAAAGTTATGCCAGTCTTTCTGAATCTGGCTATTAGTTTTTAATAAAAGAAGACTAACGTTGTTTAGGCCTAAATAAAACATATGTTGTATTTGATTTTACCTTTTTCTTGTTTTTTTTTTTTCACATAGAACTTGTTCCAAAAGTTCAGAGGACTCCTAGCATTAAATAAAATGCTAGCTTTCATTAGTTTATAGCAGCCCTTCTCCACCACGGATCTGCTGTTTGGAGAGATGGCCAGCTTCTTCCCCAAGATTTCACTGGAGAGATGGCCAGCTTCTTCCCCAGTGGGATCTTGGGGAAGAAGCTGACCATCTCTCCAGTGGGATCTTGGGGAAGAAGCTGACCATCTCTCCAGTGGGATCTTGGGGAAGAAGCTGACCATCTCTCCAGTGGGATCTTGGGGAAGAAGCTGACCATCTCTCCAGTGGGATCTTGGGGAAGAAGCTGACCATCTCTCCAGTGGGATCTTGGGGAAGAAGCTGACCATCTCTCCAGTGGGATCTTGGGGAAGAAGCTGACCATGTCTCCAGTGGGATCTTGGGGAAGAAGCTGGCCATGTCTCCAGTGGGATCTTGGGGAAGAAGCTGGCCATGTCTCCAGTGGGATCTTGGGGAAGAAGCTGGCCATGTCTCCAGTGGGATCTTGGGGAAGAAGCTGGCCATGTCTCCAGTGGGATCTTGGGGAAGAAGCTGGCCATGTCTCCAGTGGGATCTTGGGGAAGAAGCTGGCCATGTCTCCAGTGGGATCTTGGGGAAGAAGCTGGCCATGTCTCCAGTGGGATCTTGGGGAAGAAGCTGGCCATGTCTCCAGTGGGATCTTGGGGAAGAAGCTGGCCATGTCTCCAGTGGGATCTTGGGGAAGAAGCTGGCCATGTCTCCAGTGGGATCTTGGGGAAGAAGCTGGCCATGTCTCCAGTGGGATCTTGGGGAAGAAGCTGGCCATGTCTCCAGTGGGATCTTGGGGAAGAAGCTGGCCATGTCTCCAGTGGGATCTTGGGGAAGAAGCTGGCCATGTCTCCAGTGGGATCTTGGGGAAGAAGCTGGCCATGTCTCCAGTGGGATCTTGGGGAAGAAGCTGGCCATGTCTCCAGTGGGATCTTGGGGAAGAAGCTGGCCATGTCTCCAGTGGGATCTTGGGGAAGAAGCTGGCCATGTCTCCAGTGGGATCTTGGGGAAGAAGCTGGCCATGTCTCCAGTGGGATCTTGGGGAAGAAGCTGGCCATCTCTTCAGTGGGATCTTGGGGAAGAAGCTGACCAGGGATTCAACACACCAGTGACTGAAATTTCAGTTTAGATGGTGTTGACCTTTTGAGGTCATGACCCCAGGTCACTGGGTCCTCCAGTAATGGCAATGTCCAATTAGCATGTTTAAGTGGCTATCTATCCGTTTTAAAGAGGAAGTATTTTTTAATTGTACCTACAGGTAAGCCTATAATAACGCTTACCTGTAGGTACTGTGAATATCTCCTAAACTTGCACAGTTTAGGAGATATTCAGAGTGCATGCAATCGATGACTTCATCTGCGCTCTGATGGTCCAGTGTACCGTGCTGGAGGGCTTCGTTCTACAGGGAGTGCAGAATTATTAGGCAAGTTGTATTTTTGAGGATTAATTTTATTATTGAATAACAACTATGTTCTCAATGAACCCAAAAAACTCATTAATATCAAAGCTGAATATTTTTGGAAGTAGTTTTTAGTTTGTTTTTAGTTTTAGCTATTTTAGGGGGATATCTGTGTGTGCAGGTGACTATTACTGTGCATAATTATTAGGCAACTTAACAAAAAAAAAATATATACCCATTTCAATTATTTATTTTTACCAGTGAAACCAATATAACATCTCAACATTCACAAATATACATTTCTGACATTCAAAAACAAAACAAAAACAAATCAGTGACCAATATAGCCACCTTTCTTTGCAAGGACACTCAAAAGCCTGCCATCCATGGATTCTGTCAGTGTTTTGATCTGTTCACCATCAACATTGCGTGCAGCAGCAACCACAGCCTCCCAGACACTGTTCAGAGAGGTGTACTGTTTTCCCTCCTTGTAAATCTCACATTTGATGATGGACCACAGGTTCTCAATGGGGTTCAGATCAGGTGAACAAGGAGGCCATGTCATTAGTTTTTCTTCTTTTATACCCTTTCTTGCCAGCCACGCTGTGGAGTACTTGGACGCGTGTGATGGAGCATTGTCCTGCATGAAAATCATGTTTTTCTTGAAGGATGCAGACTTCTTCCTGTACCACTGCTTAAAGAAGGTGTCTTCCAGAAACTGGCAGTAGGACTGGGAGTTGAGCTTGACTCCATCCTCAACCCGAAAAGGCCCCACAAGCTCATCTTTGATGATACCAGCCCAAACCAGTACTCCACCTCCACCTTGCTGGCGTCTGAGTCGGACTGGAGCTCTCTGCCCTTTACCAATCCAGCCACGGGCCCATCCATCTGGCCCATCAAGACTCACTCTCATTTCATCAGTCCATAAAACCTTAGAAAAATCAGTCTTATGATATTTCTTGGCCCAGTCTTGACGTTTCAGCTTGTGTGTCTTGTTCAGTGGTGGTCGTCTTTCAGCCTTTCTTACCTTGGCCATGTCTCTGAGTATTGCACACCTTGTGCTTTTGGGCACTCCAGTGATGTTGCAGCTCTGAAATATGGCCAAACTGGTGGCAAGTGGCATCTTGGCAGCTGCACGCTTGACTTTTTTCAGTTCATGGGCAGTTATTTTGCGCCTTGGTTTTTCCACACGCTTCTTGCGACCCTGTTGACTATTTTGAATGAAACGCTTGATTGTTCGATGATCACGCTTCAGAAGCTTTGCAATTTTAAGAGTGCTGCATCCCTCTGCAATATATCTCACTATTTTTTACTTTTCTGAGCCTGTCAAGTCCTTCTTTTGACCCATTTTGCCAAAGGAAAGGAAGTTGACTAATAATTATGCACACCTGATATAGGGTGTTGATGTCATTAGACCACACACCTTCTCATTACAGAGATGCACATCACCTAATATACTTAATTGGTAGTAGGCTTTCGAGCCTATACAGCTTGGAGTAAGACAACATGCATAAAGAGGATGATGTGGTCAAAAAACTAATTTGCCTAATAATTCTGCACTCCCTGTAAGGTAAGTATTTCATAATGAGCTAGTATAGTAGTATTCTAACATTATTATTTTTTATATTAAAATGATTACAGTGCCATCATCCACATACAGAAATGGAACGGACAATGAAAAGTAACCGCTTCCAGACCTGATGTCTGCCCGGACACGCTGGTCGTTCCTATGTAAACATGGCAGGTCGCCTTTCTGTGACAGGAGAAGGCAGAGCTTGTGTTTTTTGCTAAGCAGAAATGCAGATCTCAGTTGTCTTGCAGTACAAGCACCTCACCACATTTAGAAAGCACTCTAGGTGCACATTTAACCCTTTGAGTGCCCCTGATGTTAACGGCTTCCCTGCCAGTGTCAATAGTACAGTGACAGTGCATTTTGTTAGCACTGATCACTCTATTGGGGTGTCTGGTCCCCAAAAAGTCTCACTTAGTGTCCGATTTGCCTGCCGCAATATCGCAGTCCCCGCTATAATTTGCTGATCGCCGCCATTACTATTAAAAAAAAAAAAGACAAAGTAGTAGAAGTAGCAGAAAGTCTTTTTTTTTTGTTGTCTGTTTTTGCTTATAGCACAACAAAATAAAAACCACAGGAGGTGATCAAATGCCACAAAAAAGAAAGCTCTATTTGTGGGGGAGAAAGGACATCATCTTTTTTTTATTTTTTTTTGCTACAGCATTGCACAACTGCGCGATTGTCAGTTAAAATAATGCAGTGCCGTATTGCAAAAAAATGGCCTGGTCATTTGGGGGGGGGGGGGAGAATCTTCCGGAGCTGAAGTGGTTAATCATTGTGTGTTTATCACTTTAACCTCTTCAGCCCCGGACCATATTGCTGGTCAATGACCGGGCCACTTTTTGCGCTTCGACACTGCGTCGATTTAACTGACAATTGCGCGGTCATGCGACGTGGCTCCCAAACAAAATTGGCGTCCTTTTTTCCCCACAAATAGAGCTTTCTTTGGTGGTACTTGATCACCTCTGCGCTTTTTAGTTTTTGCGCTATAAACAAAAATAGAGCGACAATTTTGAAAAAAATGAATATGTTTAACTTTTTGCTGTAATAAATATCCCCACAAATATATAAAAAAAACTTTTTTCCCCCTCAGTTTAGGCATATACGTATTCTTCTACATATTTTTCGTAAACAAAATCGCAATAAGCGTTTATTGATTGGTTTGCGCAAAAGTTATAGCGTCTACAAAATATGGCATAGTTTTATGGCATTTTTATTATATATATATTTTTTTTTTACTAGTAATGGCGATCAGCGATTTTATCGGTACTGCGACCTTATGGCGGACACTTCGGACACTTTTTTGACATTTTTTTGACACATTTTTGGGACCAATGGCATTTTTATAGCGGTTTTATAACAGTGCTATAAAAATGCATTGATTACTATAAAAATGCCACTGGCAGGGAAGGGGTTAACACTAGGGGGCGAGGAAGGGGTTAATTATGTTTCCTGTGTGTGTTCTAACTGAAGGGGGGGTGGGTCTGACTTGCACGGGCCCCTATTGGCTGATTCGCGAGATGACGTATAGCTTTGTGATCTCGCGCAGCCGTGCTGACCTGCCGTGGTATTCCGTATTTATCGTCCATCTGCGGCGTTGCGCGGGGTCCGTCGAGCCTTGTGGGTGTCCGTCTGCGGCTTTGGAGGTGTCCAGCCGCACCTTGCCCGGGGGTTGCGTTCCGTTGTGTGTTTGAATTTGGCGCACTGTGCAGAGCCGGATTTCCTGCGCACTCGGCCCCTCTCGCGTGGCTGCGGGCGGAGCCGAGCCTAGCGGAGTGTGCAGTACGCTCGGCTCGGACAATGTCGGAGACAGTGGGGATCAGTGTATATCGCGCACCCACGATTTCCCCCTGATTTTTAAGGGGGAAAAAGTGCGCGGTATACGCTGATAAATACGGTAACTGCGGCGGCTGGTCGGCAAGCAGGTAAGTAGTAAAATTGAAACTTTTGGACGAAGACTGGGTTGGATAATGACTTTTTTTTTTTTTTTTTGTTTTTTTTCCTGTGATTACTTTTTCTTACATAGAACCTTCTTTTCCTTACTATAAATTTATGAATAATAATAATAAAAAAATACATAAATAATCCTATGTTATCCATATGCAAAGTAAATATCAAGCTACTGACACTGCTAATGCCTAATACTGGTGATGATGAAGATTTCGGCAGACTTGCAACTTGGAGAATTACAAAGCCCTGTGCAAAATGATAAAAATCTTGAGCCATAAAGGAATTATTATTAGTATTACTTTATTGTTTGGCAGAAACCTACAACAGTCACAGTAGCATGCTGGGAGTTGTAGTTAAATGGTTCCAGTTGGCCTAATCAAGGCTTAAAGTAAACACCCATTTAAAAAAGCATTGTGCATCCGAATAAAGTCTCTGGGAACATCTGTTGGGATTCATCTTGTGTATATATCCCCCCCAGTCTCTACACGGAGCACATCGCTAACCCGACAATTTAGGGCACCAACTACTCTGCCCTTTGCAGCAGACAATGGGAAGCCGTGAATAGGGTCACACAAAGAAGAGAATGAGGTGGATTTTTTTTCTTTCCTTTTTTGTTGTTGAATATGTTACATTCCTAAGGGCCACGGCACTAAATGGTCTCTGCGGACCCCCTTTATTGTCATAGCTAAAGGCATGGTTTTCCTGGTCTCCGGAGTCCGTGGAATGCATTGTAGGTCAGAAAGCCAATTATAGAAAGCGAGAAGGTAGTAATGGCCCGTTCCAGGAAAAGTCCATCATTGTGTGCGTTCTTTAAACTCCTGCTAATGAATTATACCGCTTTACCTTCTGCCTGTTTAGGACTTTTTCCTATTCTTATACATGGTTTCAGGCTTGCCGAAAAAGTCTCAAAGATCAGCCCACTCAAAAGTGATATCTAAGTGGTAGGTGGAGTTGGCCCTTGACTTCTTTATATGTCTTGGGCAGTGGTGGCTGGTGCTCAACATTTTTGGGGGGGCGCAAACTTGAAAAAAAGAGAAAAATTGCAGCCTCACTGTGCCCATCAATTGTCACCACTGTGCCCATCAATTGTCACCACTGTGCCCATCAATTGTCACCACTGTGCCCATCAATTGTCACCACTGTGCCATGCCATCAAATGCAGCCATTGTGCCATGCCATCAAATGCAGCCACTGTGCCATCAATTACCACCACTGTGCCATGCCATCAAATGCAGTCACTATGCCATCAATTCACACCACTGCGCAATGCCATCAAACGCAGCCACTGTGCCCCTCAATTGTCGCCACTGTGCCAATTGTCACCACTATGCCCCTCAATTGTCGCCACTGTGCCCATTGATGTCACTACTGTGCCCACATTGTTACTACTGTGCCCATTGTTGCCACTGTGCATGTCACTGTCCCCTTTAATTGTTGCCACTGTGCCCATTGTCGCCGCTGTGCCCTGTAAAATGCACTTACCTTAATCCTTCGACGTCCCTCGATGTCTTCTCCCGCCTTGGTGACGCTACAGCCAATCGCGTTACCAATGACCAGAATCTGTGAACCTGATTGGCTGAGACGACCTTCAGTCTTATCCAAGGAACGCACCCCGTACGTTCCCTGGATAAGAAATCCGGGAGATGAGGGCTGTACTCAGAGCCAGCGGCTCTGATGGGCTTTCCGATAGGCACTTCCGCACAGCCAACCAGCTGCCGTTAATCAGGTGGTCGACGCTCAATTTCTGGCCACCTGAATAGACCAGCGGCAGCTGGCAACAATAACATACATGCAATGCATGAATGTATGTTATTTTCAGTGGCGGTGCGGAGCCAGAGGGGGTGGCGCTCCAGCGCCCTCTATGGACGGACCGCCGCTGGTCTTGGGTTCTCCAACAGTGAGACCTCTCCACTGCAACTTCTGACTGATACGTCCACCTGGGAGGTTTGGGTGTTCTTGTCCACCTTCGTTTGTTCCAGATCCTCCTGCTCCATTCTCCATAAAATGTAAAATACATTTTCTTCAAGGAGAACAGGAACCCATAACCACCTCGGCGTATCAAGAATGTCTTGGTACGTTTTTCCATTCATCCCTCCTTCAATAAAGTGGAGTTTGCCAGAACCGTATGCCGAAAAACAACTCCACACCATTTTCCCACCTCCAAACTTCACTGTTGGTATGGGGGTGTTTTTGGGGTGATGTGCTGTGCCGCTTGATCTCCAAACATGGTGTATTTTATGGCGTCCAAAGAGTTTCCTTTTGTTTTGTTTTTTGTCTCGTCTAGGGTTGTCCCGATACTTGTACTCCCGCAAATGCCCCCGATGCCAGATCCGATAGTACCACCCCCCCCCCCCCGCCCCAACGCCGCCTAGTTAATCAGCGTGCGGGGAACATTACAGCTTTCATTTGAATAGCTGTGTGTTCCGCGCCTCGTATAGACACTCCCCCTTGCTCGGGATTGAACGGGTGATCTGTCTATCAAAGTGCAGATCACCCGTCCAATCCCGAGCAAGGGGGAGTGTCTATAAGCGGCGCGGTGGGGAACACACAGCTATTCAAATGAAAGCTGTAATGTTCCCCGCACGCTGATTAACTAGGCGGCGGTATCTAGGTATGGGGGGACATGGCTGCATATGTGGGGGACATGGCTGCATATGTGGGGGACATGGCTGCATATATGGGGGACATGGCTGCATATATGGGGGACATGGCTGCATATATGGGGGACATGGCTGCATATATGGGGAGACATGGCTGCATCTGTGGGGAGACATGGCTGCATCTGTGGGGGGACATGGCTGCATCTGTGGGGGGGACATGGCTGCATCTGTGGGGGGGGACATGGCTGCATCTGTGGGGGGGGACATGGCTGCATCTGTGGGGGGGGGACATGGCTGCATCTGTGGGGGGGGGACATGGCTGCATCTGTGGGGGGGGGACATGGCTGCATCTGTGGGGGGGGGACATGGCTGCATCTGTGGGGGGGGGACATGGCTGCATCTGTGGGGGGGGGACATGGCTGCATCTGTGGGGGGGGGACATGGCTGCATCTGTGGGGGGGACATGGCTGCATCTGTGGGGGGGGGACATGGCTGCATCTGTGGGGGGGGGCATGGCTGCATCTGTGGGGGACACATTTAAGAAAGAGTATCGGTATTCGGTATCGGCGAGTACTTGAAAAAAAGTATCGGTACTTGTACTCGGTCCTAAAAAAGTGGTATCGGGACAACCCTAGTCTCGTCTGAACAGACTATATTCTCCCCATATTTCACAGGCTTGTCTAAATGTTGGGCAGCAAACTTTAAATGAGCTTCAGCATGCTTTTTCCTCAGCAATGGAGTCTTTTTATGTGATGAGCGTGCATACAGGTCATGGTGGGGAGAGCATTACTTGTTGCTTTTTTTTTTTAAACCGTTCAGTTGTAGCTGCTAATTCCAGGTCTTTCTAAAGCTCTCCACAAGTGGTCCTTGGCTCTTGGACAACTCTTCTTCTCATAATTCTTTTCAGTCCTCTGTCAGAAATCTTACAAGGAGCACCTAGTCATGGTCAGTTTATGGTGAAATTGTGTTCTTTCCATTTCTGGATTATGGCCCCAACAGTGCTCACTGGACCATTCAGAAATCCTTCTGTAACCAATGCCATTAGTATGTTTTGCAACAATGAGGTTAAAAAGGTCTTGAGAGAGCTCTTTGCTTTTACACATCATGAGATGTTTTTTTATGTGACACCTTCGTAATGAGACACCTTTTGTATTGGCCTAGGCCAAAAAAAAAGTGTTTTTCTGTAAAAAGATAAAAATTGCAGATTTGTAGGAGGGAGTGGTGGGGAGGAGACGGATGAGAGGAAGTGCTCTTCATGGGTGAAGGTCCACATAAAGTCAATGAAAGACCTAGCTGGAGAACATAAGGACTTCTTCCTAGTGGTTGCCTGTCTCTGCTGCTGCTATCTCAGTAGTTACTCAACAGCGATGCTGATTGCATTGCCTGGCACATAGATATTACATTACCAAATATAGGAAATTCAGCCCTGGTAATATGATACAACAAACATGTAAAGATGTCCATCACATCACAATGACTTTTAGTGGCTCACAAGTAGAATTGGACTTCTGCACTCAGTGTAAAAAAAAAAAAATCTTCAAGCTCATTACTTTCAGTGTGAAATGTGGCAGATGGAAGCTTCTCCTCTACAAAGAAATGGGATGTTTTTCTTCCTACAGGAGAATTCTGTGTTGTTTTGTGAGATGTGTCAAGTGTTGGAGAAAGCTGTGAGATTCGGGAACTTGTATACCAATAGTTTTCACACTTGTCTGTTAGATCCTACTACAAACTCTGCATGTCCCCGCAATACGCAGGAGCTGGAAATACACCACATAGTGAGACATTCAGACCAGGAAGGAATAGTTCAAGGAGCTGGAAACTCCCAAGATATAGGGCCAGATTCTCAAAGAATTACGCCGGCGTATCAGCAGATACGCCAACGTAAGTCCGATTCTAAGGCCGTCCTATGTTTAAGTGTATTTTCAAACTGAGATACACTTTAACATGCCTAAGATACGACGGCCAGCGCCCTTGTATATTAGGCTGCAATATCTACACTGACCGTGCGACGTCATTTAGCGCAATGCACGTCGGGTAATTTACCCGACGGAGCATGCGCAGTACGATCGGCGCGGGAGCGCGCCTAATTTAAATGATCTACGCCCCCTACCAAAATCATTTGAATTAGGAGTGCTTCCGCGGGTGGACTTTACGCTACACGGCCGCAAGTTTACAGGTAAGTGGTTTGGGAATCAGGCCCTTGCCCGTTAAACTTGCGGCGGAGTAACGTAAATGAGATACGTTACACCGCCGGATATGTACGAGAATCTGGCCCATAGTGCTTATATTTACAATGCTAAATGTAACACTCATTTTTGTTTGCAGATGCATCTGTGTGTTTATATACTCACTGATTCCTAGAATTCTGTTTTAGATGCATATACTGTATGCATTTTAAACTCTGTATTTTGGATACCCTGGTGGATGATCCCTAAGAGCCAGTTCACACAGGGGCGACTTTTTCATGAATGAATAAAAAACCCCCCACTAAAGTTAGCCCAATCTTTTTGTACAATGTGAAAGATGATGTTATGCCAAGTAAATGGATACCTAACATGTCACCCTTTTAAAATTGCGCACACTAGTGGAATGGCTACAGAGGAGGTCTTGGGATAGAATTGTTACTCACAACGTTTGCGGCGTTGCATCACATGTGCGGATTGAACTTCGTTTACATATGTGGGCGTGACATACGCATTCGATTCTGCGTGTTTATTTTATTTTTATTTTTACACTTTCCCTTTTTTTATTTTTTTTATTTTTTTTGATCACTTGTATTCCTATTACAAATCCTATTGATTGCTTCAAAATGTGGCATTTGGCACACTTTTTTTAAATAGATCTCCGTGCCAATCGATGCACCTCTCACTAAGCACGATTGCTAACTTACAGCCCTGTTCACACTTTCATACACCTCCATGGGGAAGTTGTAGCTATAAGTAAGCCTAGAATAAGGCTTACCAATAGGTACTGTAAATCGCTTCACGGCCTTTTGGCTAAGATCAAGTGTAGTATCTGTTCTTCTTTTTCTTTTTTTTTTTTTTTACCCACTTCAGACTTGACCAAAAACAGAAAGAATATTTTATAAGTCTTTGAGATTTTCCCCTTTTCGATCTTATCCACACATAGTTTTTCAAAGGGCCGAAGATTTATTTTCGATCTAATCGGCTGTGGAAGGCTTTCAAAGAAATGTTTCAATTGCGCGTACCGCCATTCATCAATCAGAATAATTTCCTTACTATTTTTTAATTCCTGAAATGTTAGTAACTTGTTTTGTTCCATAACATCTTTTAATTGGGAGTTGTCCTTAAAGGGGTGGTTCCCCTAAAAATAAACTTTTAACATTGCATTTCCCACATTAATAACAATTAGAATCGGCTGGTTTTATTAAAAAAAAACGTCCGTACGTACCGTTTGCTATATGCGTTCTCACCGCCACTTCCGGGTACGATGGTGGGGATGGGCTTTCCTAATTGATGGACAGGCATCCGACCGACGCATACATCGCGTCACGAGATACCGAAAAAAGCGCACCGACGTTCGGGTTCTTTCGGCATCTCGTGACGCGATGTATGCGTCGATCAGATGCCTGTCCATCAATTAGGAATGCCCATCCCCACAATCGTACCCGGAAGTGGCGGTGAGAACGCATATAGCAAACGGTACGTACGGACGTTTTTTTTTAAATAAAACCAGCCGATTCTAATTGTCATTAATGTGGGAAATGCAATGTTAAAAGTTTATTTTTAGGGGAACCTCCACTTTAATTATCCATTTACCAAACCTTTTTTCCTCCCCTGGTGGAAAGAATTTTGTGTCATTTTTAAGGTATAAAAGGTGAGTTATAGTCCCATTTTTCTTTCCTGTGCATCTGATCCCAAAGTTTTAGTGCGTGCCTTGTGATATAGTGAGCTTCGGGACTTAATCCTCTATACTGTGCCGGGACCCAAATTTCCCCAGTGCTAGTTTACAAAGTTTATTTTCCATATTTACCCATCTTTTTTCTATATTTTTAGCCCAGTCCACTATTTGTGAAAGGACAATTGCGTGGTAATATTTCCTTGTATCTGGTGCCCCTAACCCCCCTTGTGTCTTATCCTTAGTCAATAGTGTTAATTTAATGTTTTTTTTCCTCTCCAGATAAATTTAAGAAACATTGACTGTAGTTTTTTTGAAGTAGGCTTGTGGTATTGGGAGCATCTGTATTTTATAAACTATTATTTTGGTAGTATTATCATTTTGAAGATATTTATTCTCCCAGTCCGTGAAAGTTGCCCTGGTGCAATTCTGTTTAGGTCATCTTTGACCTCATTTAGTAATGGGATATACTTGATCTTATATAGAGTCTCCCTAGAAGTTGCTAATCTAATTCCCAAATATTTTAATTCTTTTTTTCCAGCTAAATGGGGAAGTCTTCCTGTAGAGCGCAGCTTTCTTTTTTAGGGATGTTTTATGCTCAATATTTCTGATTTGACAGTGTTTATCTTAAAGTTGGATATCGTGCCAAATTCTTTAATCATTCTCATAAGATTGGGGAGGGTTATCCTGGGGTTTGTTACGTAGAGCAGTATATCGTCCGCATAAGCGGCAAGTTTATGCTCCTCTCCTCCTATAATGTCCACGTTTCGCCTTATCCCTCTTAACAGAGGTTCTAATGCGAGAGTGAACAGCAACGGTGAAAATGGGCACCCCTGGCGGGTGCCATTTTCCATTTCAAAGGGTTCTGAGATGGTTCCATTGACTTTGATTCTTGCGGTAGGTCTGTTTTTATATAAGGATCTTATCCACCTTCTCATTCTGGGCCCTAATTCAATCGCCTCTAATGTATTCTGCATGAAGCCCCAGTCTACTCTGTCAAAATCCTTTTCGGCCTCTATTGACAGAAGTAGTCCCGGGGCTCCACTTTTCCTGATTTCCTCGATTATCAGGAGGGATCTAATTCCATTATCTCTTCCTTCTCTCCTATTTGATAAAACCTACTTGGTCTATATGGACTACGTCTTTCATAATTTTTTTCCAGTCTGTTGGCGAGAATTTTAGAAAATATCTTTAGGTCTATGTTAAAGCGGTAGTTCACCCCCCCCCCCGACACATTTTACCATCGAGACAGGCATTGTAGCGCGAGCTACAGTATGCCTGTCCCGATTTTTTTAACCCCGTACTCACCTTGTAGTCGTCCATCGTAGATTCCGGCTCCCGCGGGGAATGGGCGTGCCTATGGAGAGGGAGGATGATTGACGGCCGGCCCTGGCACGTCACTCTCCCCGAAGACAGCCGGAGTAGGTCTCGGCTCTTCACGGCGCCTGCGCACAGGCTATGCGCACGCGTCGTGAAGACCGAGCCTATTTCGGCTATTTCCGGAGAAGCGTGACGCGCCAGAGCCGGCCGTCAATCATCCTCCGTCTCCATAGGCACGCCCATTCCCCGGAATCTTCGATGGACGACTACAAGGTGAGTACGGCGGTAAAAAATTCGTGACAGGCATACTGTAGCTCGCGCTACAATGCCTGATTTTAAGGTAAAATAAAAAAAAAAAAAATTTTTCCCGTCGATAGGGTGAACCCCCGCTTTAAGAAGCGAAATTGGTCTGTAACTGGAGCATAGGGACTTGTCTTTACCCTCTTTAGGAATTACAGTTATTAAAGCTTCTAAGGCTTCTTTCCGCATCTCCCACTTTTCTCCTATCCCATTGAAATAGGAACATAATTTAGGGGTTAATATATCGGATAGGGTTTTATAGTATATTGTCATTCCGTCGGGGCCAGGGCTTTTACCATTAGGAAGTTCCTGAATCATTTTAAGAATTTCTTCTTCTGTTATAGGGCTTTCAAGGTTTTTGAGTTTGCTTTCTGGAATTTTATTTAAGTCCATGTCCTTCAGGTATGATCTAATTTTTTCCTCCTTTTAGTATCTGTTCTTATCAGTTGTCAGAGGAGCGCTGAAGAACCTCCATTGGGAGGGTGGATGCAATCCAATGACGTCATTGCACCTGGAAGGATGGTTTTAGCAGGAACTATGCCGAGCTGCCCGACAGATACTGGACACGTGACAGGTCCCAGGCGATCGCCTGTCCAATCAGATAGCGCAGCGCCGCTCGTGCATGCACAGTGGGTGCCCGGCCGTGAAGCTGAAAGCTGTCACGGCCGGGTGCCCACATTTAGAATTTAGACGCCGGCCGGGGAGGAGCGGAGCGGAGCCCTGGCCGGCGCGTCGCTAGAACGTGGAGCAGGTGAGTGTATGTTTGTTAAAAGCCAGCAGGTAAACTTTTTGTAGCTGCTAACTTTTTTAATAAACATTACAAATGACTGGAACACCCCTTTAATGCATGTTAATGTCAAAACAAGTGTAAATGAGCCCTGTGTGTGTTTTTGGTTTTCTATTTTTTCCAATATGAAATAAAAAGTAAAGTTGACTGTGAAGCGCCCATTTATGCTGCAGGTGCGGTTAGGGAGTGCTGCTGTCACCATAAAAATAGGACATGGCGCATGATTTCTAAAGAAAAGCACTGCAAACGTAGCAGTGTGTACAGGACTGTAGGGTAACCATTGTATTTAGTGATGGCTGCTTTGATTGGCGTTCAGAGTGCTTCAAAAATGCAGGTCAAATGCCACATTTTGAAGAAAGCGTAAACTAGACCTAAAAGTCCTTTTCGTATGTATATTTTTTTTATTTTAAAATTCCGCAGGACTGTATACTGTGTGGTTTTTTTATTTTTATTTTTTTTTTTATTACATCAACATTTGGGTACAAGTCCCCTTTTATTAATACTGCAGTTTGTGTTGAATGGCGGTTCCTTGACTCCGATGGTTTAGGGAGCACACGTACGTAACAAGCCGGGAATTGGATCTGACTTGGTGACGGGTGGAGATCTGTGTGTCCTGCCCACACATCTCATCTGACTTCAGCTCCGAAGTGGAGGACAGGAAGTTTAATTTCTCCCTTTGCTGCCCGTTGTGTCTGAGCAGTAATTGGGGAGATGCAGTTAGATTAGGTAGTGAAGAGTGGAGTCCTATGATGTCATAGAACGTGTTGGATTGAATTCATTTAGAATGAATATAATGTCTGGATACTTGCAGATCTAATGAGACCTTCACCTCTACACCTCCACGCTTTCCTCCAACCTTTTGTGCACTGTAATGCCATCCAGTAAAGTGTTTTGACTACGTTAGACCCTTGGTGAGTGGTGGTCAGCTTTTGAGTTAAAGGGGGCCCTATTTGTGGCCCTTGACATCTTCAAGGGCCACACATAGCATTACGTGTACTGAATATTATCAGTGACTGCACACATTATTAGGAGTTGATCAGAGACTGCAGACATGTCATAGGAGATGGTCAGAGACTGCGGACATTCCATAGGAGTTGGTCAGAGACTGCGGACATTCCATAGGAGTTGGTCAGAGACTGCGGACATTCCATAGGAGTTGGTCAGAGACTGCAGACATGTCATAGGAGATGGTCAGAGACTGCGGACATTCCATAGGAGTTGGTCAGAGACTGCGGACATTCCATAGGAGTTGGTCAGAGACTGCGGACATTCCATAGGAGTTGGTCAGAGACTGCGGACATTCCATAGGAGTTGGTCAGAGCCTGCGGACATTCCATAGGAGTTGGTCAGAGACTGCGGACATTCCAAAGGAGTTGGTCAGAGACTGCGGACATTCCAAAGGAGTTGGTCAGAGACTGCAGACATTCCAAAGGAGTTGGTCAGAGCCTGCGGACATTCCATAGGAGTTGGTCAGAGACAGAGACTGCGGACATTCCAAAGGAGTTGGTCAGAGACTGCGGACATTCCAAAGGAGTTGGTCAGAGACTGCGGACATTCCAAAGGAGTTGGTCAGAGCCTGCGGACATTCCATAGGAGTTGGTCAGAGACAGAGACTGCGGACATTCCATAGGAGTTGGTCAGAGACTGCGGACATTCCATAGGAGTTGGTCAGAGACTGCGGACATTCCATAGGAGTTGGTCAGAGACTGCGGACATTCCATAGGAGTTGGTCAGAGACTGCGGACATTCCATAGGAGTTGGTCAGAGACTGCGGACATTCCATAGGAGTTGGTCAGAGACTGCGGACATTCCATAGGAGTTGGTCAGAGACTGCGGACATTCCATAGGAGTTGGTCAGAGACTGCGGACATTCCATAGGAGTTGGTCAGAGACTGCGGACATTCCATAGGAGTTGGTCAGAGACTGCGGACATGCCATAGGAGTTGGTCAGAGACTGCGGACATTCCATAGGAGTTGGTCAGAGACTGCGGACATGCCATAGGAGTTGGTCAGAGACTGCGGACATGCCATAGGAGTTGGTCAGAGACTGCGGACATGCCATAGGAGTTGGTCAGAGACTGCGGACATGCCATAGGACAGTGGTCTCCAAACTGCAGCCCTTTGCTTGCCTCTGCCTGGCCTTTGGGACACTATTCCTCCAACTGAAACCAATAATGAGGCACTATTCCTTCTGTTAAAGCCCATGATGGGGTACTGTTTACTCTCACTGATGCCGGGACATTTTTTACTTGCACTGACCACCGTTTGGAGACCATTGCTGAGATTTCGGAGACTGCGGACGTTGCGCAGGAGACGGTCGGAGACTGTGGCGTTGATTCTGTCCGCTATTCCAAATCGCCCATATGTGGACCGGGCCTTGGTTCACCTTTTTCGTCTTTTTCTGTAAAGGTGAATTGGCACGTTTAGTCTTCCCTAACCACAAAGTCCGATGGGGCATCCTGTGCCATTCCCTTCTTTTGGGACCTTACTCCGATGGAGAGCAGACCACAGCGGGCTCCGCGCTAAACTTTAGGACTTTATGACTTCTGTTGAAATAAAATGTGATGGGTTTTAACCCTTTATTCCCTTTTGTGACCGTTAATTTTCTATAGACACGGTATGGCGCGCGTGGGAGGCACACACGGGGACGATTCATAGTATGGAGTCCTGTTTGTAGAAAGTAGATCCAGAGAAAAGATTTAGTTTTTCTCCACTTTTGAGCAGTTTGTGGCCCCATCCATGCCTGAAATCTATTCCCATTCATGGCCCTGACCCCTGTGGTTCCCCCGGCTCTGTATTGTTTTGGAGAAATAATGGAATTTATCTGGCTCTGCACAGCCCTGCACCTGCAATGTAGAGATAAGAGGAGCGGTCACTGATTTATTACCCCCCTTCCATTTCCTGAGTGCGATTTGGATGGCATCGCTGCTTTTCCCATCTACTGAGCTGTTATACACGGTGTTCTTCCACCTTTGACATGGGAGCAGGCCAGGGTTACACACCTGCCCTGATTAGTGCGCTTACTTCCAGCATGTCATTTCCCCATGTGCTGTGCGTTCTTGGACTAGAGGCGCCTTTCATATTGATATCGGTCTCATTTCTGCAAGGGGCTCCTCCTGCTCCTGGGTATGGGAGGGTATCTCTAAACTACAAAATCAGTCCGCTTCCATGATATACCAGTATGATTGAAGTTCACCTCCAGCCTTCCTTTCCGTCCTGCAGTTATACGGGCTCCTCTCATGTACTGCAGCTGCTTACTTTGATTTCACTGCACACTGTGAGCTTCAGACAGTGTGCATTGAAAGCTGCAGAAAGCCCTTATTTCCTGGATGGTCAATGTCCAGCAGCATCTAGCATTTTTCTCCTCGGCCTGGAAACCTTTATTTTATAAAATTTGAAATTTTTTACCATTTCACGCTGCTTCCTCCACCGCCAGGCCAATTAGAAAGTGCAGCGCGCTTTGCGCATGCGCAGTATGACAGCCGCCTGTGAAGCCGAAAGGCTTCACTGCCAGTAGAGAATTGCGGCGGCAGCACCCGACAGCCGATCCCAAAATCAGCTGGGGTGCCGACATGGCGGGAACCCTAAACAGGTAAGTGTCCGTATATTAAAAGTCTGCAGCTACAATATTTTTAGGTGCTGACGTTACATTTTTTTTGTGGGGTGGGCCGGTGATCTGACAATATGGTTCCGGCTATCAAGATGGTTCCTGTAAGGCAGGGGTCGACAAATCCCGGGCGCCAGGTCGCCATGGCGACTAGAAACAGGGTCCTGGCGACTTGGCTTGGAAGGGGGGGGCAAAAAAAAAAAAAAATTTTTTTTTTTTTTTTTTTTTTTTGAGTTGGCACCATCTGGTGGTGAGCCGTTGGTATTACAAGTTATGACCACCAGATGTGTAAGCTGGCGCCATCTGGTGGTGGCCGTTGGTATTACAAGTTAAGCATTACAAGTTAAACAGCAATTCTAATGTAATTTTTCACTATTTTCACTGCCATCTTCTTCCCTCTAATTCGAACCCCCAAACATTATATATATTTTTTATCCTAACACCCTAGAGAATAAAATGGCGATCGTTGCAATACTTTCTGTCATGCCGTATTTGCGCAGCGGTCTTGCAAGCGCACTTTTTTGGGGAAAAAATTACACTTTTTTTAATTAAAAAATAAGACAACAGTAAAATTATCCCCATTTTTTTTTTATATTATGAAAGATAATGTTACGCCGAGTAAATTTATACCCAACATGTTACGCTTCAAAATTACGTCCGCTCGTGGAATGGCGTCAAACTTTTACCCTTTAAAATCTCCATAGGTGACGTTTAAAAAACTCTACAGGTTGCATGTTTTGAGTTACAGAGGAGGTCTAGGGCTAGAATTATTGCTCTCGCTCTACCAATCGCGGCGATACCTTACATGTGTGGTTTGAACACCGTTTACATATGCGGTCGCTGCTCATGTATGTGTTCGCTTCTGCGCGCAAGCTCGTCGCGACGGGGCGCGTTTTCTGGCTCCTTACTTTTTTTTAGCTGGCTCCTAGATTCCAAGCAAATTTGTCAACCCCTGCTGTAAGGACTGCGCAGGCGCAATCCTTGCCGACGGAAATCTCCGAACCTCGGCCAGCATCCAGGGCGACGTGGAATTTAAGGAAAGTGGCCAGTCAGCCTCATGTCCTCGCTTCGCTCGGACGGCTCGTTCCGCTCGCTCAGCCTCCTGGCTCTTTTTTTAACATCCTCCAATCCACAGGGATGTTAAGGAATGAGCCTTGTATTGCGGGGGTGTGCTTAGATTTTGCGGAAAGGTCCAGACCCAGGAAGGATCTTGAGGAGCACCAATCCCAGGGAGCACTAATAAATAGATAGTGACTTGGACTAGGTTCACACCTATGCATGTGCGTTTAATGCGTTTTCATGCTTTTGAGACTGGCGGTTTAAACACAAAATCCTACTGAAAACCATACTAATGTTTTTGATGGGCCCTACTTCTTCGGGAGGATGACCAGATACACACATTAACCACTCGCTGACCGCCGTATAGCAGATTTACTTCTACAGGGCGGCCGTTCTGTGAAGAACCCTGTGTGTGTGTGTGTGTGTGTGTGTGTGTGTGTGTGTGTGTGTGTGTGTGTGTGTGTGTGTGTGTGTGTGTGTGTAAAATTCATCATATCCCGAAGTGAAAGCAGCACACAACGTACACAAAAACCCAGGCTAGGCACACATTTAACCCTTTGATTGCCCCTGATGTTCATTCCCTTACCAGCCACAGTGTCACCAGTACAGTGACCTATTTTTAGCACTGATCACTGTATTAGTGTCACTGGTTCCCACATAGTGTCCGATTGTCCACCGCAATATCGCAGTCCTGCTAGAAGTCGCAGATCGCCGCCATTACTAGTATTAAAAAAATATATATATTTCAGTATCTATCCTACAGTTTGTAGACGCTTGATTTTCTGCACAAACCAATCAAATATAAACGTATTATTTATTTTTTGAAAAAAAAAAAAAAAATTTAACTGAATACATATCGGCCAAAATCTATGAAGAAATACGTTTTTTTATTTTTTGTTTTTTTATTATTGGATGTGTTTTATATCATAAAGTAAAATAGTATTTTATTTTCTTGGACAAAAAACAAACAGTGGTGATCAAATAAATGACAAACGGTGTTGCATGACCGTGCAATTGTCAGGTAAAATAAACACGGTGCCTTATCGCAAAAAATGGCCTGGTCATGAAGAAGGGAAAATCTTCTGGAGGTTAAAGGTTGTAAAGGTAAAAAAAAATGTTTCCTAAATGGCTTCCTTTACCTTAGTGCAGTCCTCCTTCACTTACCTCATCCTTCCATTTTGCTTTTAAATGTCCTTATTTCTTCTGAGAAATCCTCACTTCCTGTTCTTCTGTCTGTAACTCCACACAGTAATGTGAGGCTTTCTCCCTGGTGTGGAGTGTCGTGCTCGCCCCGTCTCTTGGACTACAGGAGAGTCAGGACGCTCTCTACGTTGCATATAGAGAAAGGAGCTGTGTGTAAGTGGGCATCCTGACTCTCCTGTAGTCCAAGGGAGGGGGCAAGCATGACACTCCACACCAGGGAGAAAGCCTTGCATTACTGTGTGGAGTTACAGACAGAAGAACAGGAAGTGAGGATTTCTCAGAAGAAATAAGGACATTTAAAAGCAAAATTGAAGGATGAGGTAAGTGAAGGAGGACTGCACTAAGGTAAAGGAAGCTATTTAGGAAACAGAATTGTACCTTTACAACTTTAAGTGCACTTTTTGTGTGTTCACTTGCACTGTTTTTGTTAAGGCTGGGTTCACATATGGTTTCCCAGCAAGACTGGCTCTCAATGGTTCATACATGTCAAGCCCAACGTGTTTCGTCTAAGTAGACTTCAACAGGGGCATATGTCACGATATACGCCCCTGTTAAAGTCTACTTGGATGAAACGCATTGGACTTGGCTTATTGCTCCTTTTTACTTTTGTGATCACACATTTTTATTACTATGGATGCCAATCAGTTTTTATTGAATAAAACCTATCCTTTTGTTACCTATACCATGTGGAGCCCTTTTTTTTTTTTTTTTTCTCTTTACATCTTCCTCAATGAGTTTTTTTTTTTTTTTGGGCCTTCCATCCAACTGTTTCAACTTTTGGTTCCTCAACCTTACGGTCACCTACAAGACCCCTGGGTTCCCATGATCGTTGTGGAAGGACTGCCCATCTTGGCTCTTTCTGCTCGATTGACTCGTCATCGACATTCGAGTCCACCATCTCTGGTAAGAGTACATACCCCATTATTTTGATTGAAGATACAACACCTCGATGTTTCCACATGTTCACTGTGTCAGAGTGACGCACCACAACACCGATCACCGCACTGCGCGCCCCGCAGCTTATCCTGCTGGAGAAAATATGACTCCCAGTCAGGATAACAGAACCACCACCTTTAGCAGAATGATGGTCGGGCGGCAAGTGGTTAAAGTGGCAGTTCACCCGAAATTATTTTTTTTAACATTAGATTGATGCTCATTTTGTCAAAGGGAATCGGGTGTTTTTTTAAAAATCGAAGCAGTACTTACCGTTTTAGAGAGCGATCTTCTCTGCCGCTTTCGGGTATGGTCTTCGGGACTGGGCATTCCTATTTGATTGACAGGCTTCCGACGGTCGCATACATCGCGTCACGAGTAGCCGAAAGAAGCCGAACGTCGGTGCGGCTCTATACGGCGCCTGCGCACCGACGTTCGGCTACTTTCGGAAAATCGTGACGCGATGTATGCGACCGTCGGAAGCCTGTCAATCAAATAGGAACGCCCAGTCCCGAAGAGCATACCCGGAAGCGGCGGAGAAGATCGCTCTCTAAAACGGTAAGTACTGCCTTGATTGTAAAAAACACCCGATTCCCCTTGACAAAACGAGTCTCAATCTAATGTTAAAAATTAACTTTTTGGGTGAACCTCCACTTTAAACATCAAGTTAAATTGTTGAGGAGAGGTTGTAAAACGTCCCATGTATATTAAAGCAGGGGTTCACCCTTAGAGGGCACTTTTTCCCCTTAGATTCCTGCTCGTTTTGTCTAGGGGAATCGGCTATTTGTTTTAAAATATGAGCAGTACTTACCCGTTTACGAGATGCATCCTCTCCGTCGCTTCCGGGTATGGGCTGCGGGAATGGGCGTTCCTTCTTGATTGACAGTCTTCTGAGAGGCTTCCGACGGGCGCATCCTTCGCGTCACGATTTTCCGAAAGAAGCCGAACGTCGGTGCGCAGGCGCAGTATAGAGCCGCACCGACGTTAGGCTTCTTTCGGCTACGAGTGACGCAATGGATGCGACCGTCGGAAGCCTCTCGGAAGACTGTCAATCAAGAAGGAATGCCCGCTCCCGAAGACCCATACCCGGAAGCGACGGAAGAAGATGCAGCTCGAAAACGGGTAAGTACAGCTCATATTTTAATACAAATAGCCGATTCCCCTAGACCGAACGAGCAGGAATCTAAGGGGAGAATTTTTTTTTTTTTTTATAAATGGGTGAACTCCCGCTTTAAGCCTAATGCCCCGTACACACGATCGGAATTTTCGTTGGGATAAACTCTGATGGATTTTTCTGACGAAATTCCGTTCAAGCTGTCTTGCATACACACTGTCACACCAAATTTCGACCGTCCAAAACGCAGTGATGTAGAACACTACGACGAGCCGAGAAAAATGAAGTTCAATGCTTCTGAACATGCGTGTTTTTTTTCTCCGAGTTCCATACAGACGAATGGAATTTGCGAATTACATCGGGGGAAAAAAAGAGAACATGTTCTCTTTCTAAGTCCGTCGGAATTTTCGATGGAAAAACTCAGATGGGGCGCACACACGGTCAGAATAGCCGATGAAAAAATTCCATCTGACTTTTTCTATTAGAAATTCCGATCGTGTGTACAAGGCATTAGAGTGTGATTGGACAGCATCGGGGGCAAATGCCCGGTGACCATGGGGCCTTACTCGAGTGATTTGTGGAAGGGGGAAAAATGATTACTTGCCAATCTGTGGAATGTGTCTTGGATGACCTATTATCACAGCCTTGCTCGGTGTATTGTCTGCCTGCTCCCGGCATAGCGGAGTTTTGCCCTGTGGGAAAGAACGAGCCGTGCTCTCCTATTATTGACTCAGGTTGGGAACATTCCTGCTGCTTTGGTAGGAATATTTTCTGTGCTCAAATATTTGCATGCCTGGAATATCTGAGAAAAAGGTAATCTTTCCCCGATCATTAAAGGTGGTCCGGCAGCTTTCTCCTGCCATGAAAGACGCAATTCTCTATCCAAATCCATCTAAATCCCATGTGAAATGCTTTTCAAGGACTTGGGTTATTTGTCAGGGGAACAGATGTTACACCTGGTAGATCAAGGCTGTGTGATTCCTGCCGACCTTTGGATCTTTCCAAGAGTGCAAATGTATTGTAAGAGCGGACCACAGGAGTCAGCACTCCTATTACAGGGACCCAAGCATCTATGGAATTAAAGAGGCGGTAAACCTCACACCTGGAATTTGAACAAAGCATATCCCTATATAGTGTTTACTTGTCTCAATCCAGAGCAATATGTGTCATTTCTGCCTGCTGCCTCGTTACTCTATCGGCATGACTCACTTCTGACATTCACTTTTCCTGACACCAAGAGAAAAATGGTGACAGGGGAGGGACCTCCAGCTGATTGACGGCCTCAGCTCTGTTCTTGTGTGCTGTGTGAAGGGGGGTGTCCCTTCCCTCCCCTCACCTCCAGTCATCTCTCAGAGCTCTGATGTAACTCTGATGTCAGCTCCCCACCCCCTGCTTTTCAGAGCTGAGAGATCCTGTATAAATTCTGCACTTTCACTGGATGTAGGGGAAAGATTGCAACAGATAAACGGTTACAACTTATGTAGGAGGCTTTGTTTTCACCCCTGTCGAAGATCAAAACTCATCTCTTTTTATATCAAAAGAGACAGGTACATCAAGCGCCCAGAGGCGATTAAGTTTGCATGTGTCGCGCTATATAAGTTTCTCATTCATTCATTCGTCTATCACAGGGATATGCAATTAGCGGACCTCCAGATGTTGCCAAACTACAAGTCCCATGAGGCATAGCGAGACTCTGACAGCATCAAGCATGACACCCAGAGGCAGAGGCATGATGGGACTTGTAGTTTGTCAACAGCTGGAGGTCTGCTAATTGCTTATCCCTGGTCTATCATCTGAGGCCAGTCACTTCACTGGGTATATGTAAGGGTTTAAAACCACTTTAACTTTATTCTCTACTTATCGAAAAATTATAAAAGTAGCCCGAAGCCACTGGTGGTGCACCTCCATCCCTAATAATCATACATACAAAGACAGAACTGTACCCTGGGACTTTAAATGAGGTGTACCACAAATGGCCATAAAATGCAAATTAGACATAATAAATAGATTTATTTAAAGCAGTGGTTCTCAACCATTCTAGTGCCGTGACCCCTTGATAACATTTCCCAAGTTGTGGGGACCCCTAACGGTAAAAAAAAATTGTAGCGTGGGTTGTCGGCACCCAAGGCAACACAATTAGTTTGCGCCCCTAATCCATTGACATTTTAGTGCTCCCCGAGTCCCTTCCACTCGTACAGTATTAAAACCCCTTATGGTACATTTTAGGATGTACCACTCTTTGTTCTCCTTTTTTTTCCCTTTTATCTCTCTCTATCCTAGATTCTCATTTTTTCCCCCCATCCATCTCTCTAGCCTTCTTTCTTGTTCTTATTCTTTCCCTTTTTCTTTGTTCCTCCCCTTCTTTTCCTCTCCCTTCCATGTATTCTCTATTTATTCCTTCTCTTGCTCCTTGGTTGGGGGAGGGGGGATGAGTGGCAGTGCTGGTGGGGGGAGTTCTGATCAGCCAACTTAGGTGCTTTTGATGAAGGTCATCTGCTGTTCTGAGAACTGTATTGGGGACTTTCAATGGCAACTCTAATCACAGGTAGTGTTACTCACTGTGTCTCCGGCTTCACTGTGTCTCCAGCCCTGTGGTGTCTCTTAGCAGTGACACCTATGCTGAAATCAGGAGATGGGGTCTCCCCCAGCCCCTCCCACTTCACATTCCTCACCAGTCAGCTGACCTCTAGTCTCTGCTCCCCAGCAATGCCGTGAACTGAATGGGCAGCTGTGAAGAGGCTGAGTGGGTAGCTGTGGGCTCCAGGTACAGCCCTGATGGGCGGCCGCAAAAAGGCTGGAAGCGGTGCAGGCTTCTGGAACAGCACAGGATTCGGTGACCCCTGGCAAATAGTAATTCGACCCCCTAGGGGGTCCCGACCCCAAGGTTGAGAACCACTGATTTAAAGGTAAGTACACTTTGAGTCATGGTACTTTGAAAGAGAACACAGCAAATCAAGCCGATTCATGGTAATAACTGTATATAATACATGCTAAAAGGTTACAAATGGCAGTACAAGTTAAGACGGGGCTTCTTAAAAACTCAACGTGTTTCGCGTGCTACCGCTCACTTCTTCAGGCGCGTCATCGGCTCTTTACCAAGACCAGGATCCCACCGTGTCCTTGAAACACGGCGTGGCTGCGATCGCTGCACTCCCCTTTGAGCGCAACGAGAGCGGCGGGCCTGGGGCTCCATTATGACGTTGCAGAACGAGAGTGCATCTTGCCTGCCTTCAATTTACTAGACAGCGGTGGTGAAGTGGTTAAAAAAAACCTGCAATAGCATAATGTGCTAATATGCATCGTATATGAATTATTAATAGATGCTGGGGGGGGGGGGGGCATTATTTCCCAAATGGCATGGTGCTGTGCGATTATTATTTATTATGTTTTATTTTTTTTACAGAAGGGTCAAGACTTTCTCATAGGTAGTGCAGCTCATTGAAATGAATGGACTGCCCTACATGTAATGTGTGGGACCGTGGGCATTCTAGGTCTCGCCGTACTGCTGTGAACCTAGACTTGGACCATCCCCTTTTTTTTCATTCAGCATGGGGGGGCTTGCTGGGACTTGTAGTTCCCCAGCCAGAAGGCACAAGTTATCCACGCCTGTAAAAGTTTTTAACTAAAAAGTGAATTTTTTTTTTTTTTTTTTTTCTGAATCAAAGCGAGTTCTTTAAAGCTCTCTTGTTCTGCAGGACCAATCATCGATGGCGGAGTCACTTCAAAGGCGCCTTCTTCTCAACACTCGTAAATCTTTCTCTGGAAGTATCAGCCGAGCCCGGCCAAGTCTCTCTCTCTGCCCACACTCTGGCGAGCACAGCTATGTTTTTGTCTGAAGTATCTGCTCGGGGACTCTGCGGGGTTGTGGATTCAGGAGATTTCTGTAAGGGAGTGCTCCTGCTTTGATAACCATTCCAAGTTTCCCTTTCTTTGGATAAGATCTCCTATCTGATATTATTTTTAGAGGGGGAGAAAAAAATCTGTTTTTCTTCTCCTTGCTGGCTGCAGTAGGTGCGTTTCATGACCGAGGATGAGGACTACCGTGCCAGGCCGAAGAAGCCAACCGGAGTTTATTTTCTGTTTTTCGTAAAATAACAGTAGTACAAAGAAGTCTATGTCTTCAGGTCAGAGATTGTGGAAGGAGAATGAGAACTTCGGGTCCATTCACACCAGCCTGGTCCTGAGTTAGGTTTGTGCAGCCGGAGTGGGCACAGGAGGTCGCTCACCTGGCATGGGTGCCATTCGGAGAACACTTTGCATTTTTTCAATGAATACAAAGTGTATTCTGATTGGACAAGGTGGGGTGGTGACTAGATATGGGAAGGCCTGGGGGACATTTTAATTTTTAATTTTATTTTTTCTGAAAAATTTGAAGAAAAAAAGTGTGCAATATGTCCTTACAATGATAAATAATATCTATGACATGTCATTCAAACGATATAACATGAAGATCTTAAAGGGGTCGCAAACCTACGTGTTTTTTTCACCTTCATGAATCCTATGCATGAAGGTGAAAAAATCACCTTGCAGTTGTCCACCCCCCCATTTTACTTACCTGAGCCCTGAATTTCCGTGGGCGCGTCCCCACCGTCCTTCTCTCCACGGCGTCCCGGGTTTGATTGAATATATTGATAAGCAGCGCAGCCATTGGCTCCTGCTGCTGTCAATCAAATCCAATGACGTGGGGGAGTGGGGTTGAGTTATGTACTTGGCGGCGTCTATGGACGCCAAGTGTATGACCCGGGAACGCACCCGCAAGGTAAGCCCGTTGGGAGAGAGCTTCCCAGAGGGAGTAATCTAATGTGGGGAGGAGCCGTGAGAGTCACCGTGGGATCCCAGAACAGGTGGATTGGGGCCACTCTGTGCAAAACAAACTGTATGACATATTTGTTATTTAAAAGAAAAAAAAAACACAAACCTTTAGTGTCACTTAAGGCCCCTTTCACACTGGGGCGGGAGGTACGCTGACGGTATAGCAGCGCTATTTTTAGCGGCGCTATAACGTCAGAATTGCAGCAGTATTCGGCCACTAGCGGTGCAGCTTTAACGCCCGCTAGCGGACGAAAAAGGGTTAATACCGCCCGCAATGTTTTAAATGGGAAGGAGTGGTGGAGGAGCGGTAAACGCACCCTCTGGCTTTCACATTAAAACTGCAGGGCAGGAGTTTTTCAGGCGGTATGTAAGCGCTATTTTAGCGCTAAACTGCCTGGAAAAACTCCTCAGTGTGAAAGGGGCCTTAAAGTAATATTAAAGCTTTTGTTTTTTTTACTTTTACCTGTTCTGTGCAGTGGTTTTGCACAGAGCAGCTCCAATCCTCTTCTTCTCAGGCCCCCCACCGGCACTTCTGGCTCCTCCGCCTTGGGGCACAGCTGCATGCTTGCTTGCTCCTGAAACGCTGCTTGATGCGTCCAAAAGACATATAGAGCCGCGGCTCCCCTTCTACTCTCTCCTCATTGGCTCACTGGCTGTGAATGACAGTGGGAGCCAATAAGAGGGGAGCATCCCCATACAGCTGAGGCATTGCTGGATCGGAGGGGGCTTAGGTAGGCAATTTGGGGGAGGGGTGGGGGTGGGTTGCAGACAGATTTTCTACTTTCATGCATAGAATGCATGAAGGTAAAAAACCTTGAGAGATTTCTGAGACTTTATGTAAAGTCTTACTGTAAATGATTGCAAAGGAGAGAGGGAATCTTTTCCCAGCCAATGATGGGCCATGATCTATATGGTTAAAGTGGTTGTAAACCTCTGAAACGAAAAATTAGCAAAGCATACGTATCAAACAGAAGGCCTGCGGTCTAAATTTGGCCCTCCAGACCATTTCATGTGGCCCTTGCACCCAGGGGGGAGTTGAAGTGAGATTTGAACAGCCTGTGAAAGAGAGCTGAACCCTGAACCCTGTACACTGTGCATAGCAAACCCTTATGCCACGTACACACGATCGTTGTTTTAAAAAAAAATGTCATTTAAAATGATCGTGTGTGGGCTTCACATCATTTTTTCGGGTTCTGAAAAACGACAATTTTTTTTTCCGAACATGCTGCATTTTTTAACAACGTTTTAAACAATGTCAATTTTCGGGTTGTAAAAAATGATCGCGTGTGGGCTAAAACGACGTTAAAAACCCGCGCATGCTCAGAAGCAAGTTATGAGACGGGAGCGCTCGTTCTGGTAAAACTCCCGTTCATAATGGAGTAAGCACATTCATCACGCTGTAACAGACAGAAAAGTGTGAATCGTATTTTACTAACACGGAATCCGCTAAAGCAGCCCAAAGGGTGGCGTCATCCGCATGGAACTTCCCCTTTATAGTGCCGTTGTACGTCACCGCGCTTTGCTAGAGCATTTTTTTTAAAACGATGGTGTGTGGGCAACGTCGTTTTAAGATGAAGTTGGAAAAACTTTGTTTTTTCTACATGCCGAAAAATGATCGTGTGCGCGGCATTAAACCCTACATTCTGTATGTAGTACACGCCTTGCCCCTGCGCTCTGCACGTGGCGCGCCACCTTCCCTCTGCGTGTGACGCACTCCTGCTTTCTGAAACTTGCTGTCCTGTCCTTTAGGTGGACTGACCCTGGGTAGCCCCCGCTGCTGATTGGTTGTCATACAGATCGTACGCAGGATCCCTGTAAGATCAGAAATCGCTGATAATGTACAGTTAATGTAGACCTTGGAATGCATTTGTCATAACCACAAGGCCGTTTTCTGTGAAATGTGACGGATGCTTAGATTGGCACTGTGTGCAACACAAACATTTCACCACCGATCAGGCTGACGGGAGAACGTTTTCAGGTCTCAAGGAGAATCTCAGGCATAAAGATAAATCTTTGTCCAAGGTTGCCATACATAGGAGACTCATTTCTTCTCCATTTGACTGCAGCAACCAGATCTCCTCTGAAAACAGGAAAACCTAACCACCAAATTGCCACCTCTCTGACCTCACCCGTTACTATGAGCAAAATAATAAATGACCTAGAAGTGTTAACACGGCATCATTACAGGAGTCTTCCCTGTTGATCCTGCCAGTAGGTCTGGTGTTTTTCTGCTTCTGTAACAGAGTGACAGCCTTGTTCCACAGAAAAATTGTGCAGCAGCTTTGTCACCCTGAAGACAGAATAGTCTTGGATATGTAGTTTTAAGTGGAGCTGCATTATGTACCCCAGTATGCCCAGCCCACTGCAGCATGTACTGTATGCCCACCACATTGCACTGTATACCCCAGTACAACCATCCCGCTGAAGCATGTACCCCAGAATGCCCATCCCACTTCAGCATGTATGGCATTGCCCATCACATTGCAGTGTATACCCCGGAATGCCCATCCTACTTCAGCATGTATGCCATTGCCAATCACATTGCAGTGTATACCCCAGAATTCCCATCCCACTGCAGCATGTACCCCAGTATGCCCATACCACTTCAGCATGTATGCACATTGCAGTGTATACACCACTATGCCCATCCCGCTGCAGCATGTACCCCACTATGCCCATCCCGCTGCAGCATGTACCCCACTATGCCCATCCCGCTGCAGCATGTATCCCACTATGCCCATCCCGCTGCAGCATGTACCCCACTATGCCCATCCCGCTGCAGCATGTACCCCACTATGCCCATCCCGCTGCAGCATGTACCCCACTATGCCAATCCCGCTGCAGCGTGTGCCCCAGTATGCCCATCCCGCTGCAGCATGTGCCCCAGTATGCCCATCCCACTGAAGCATGTTCCTCCCAGAATGCCCATACTGCTGCAGCATGTACCCCAGAATGCCCATCCCACTGAAGCATGTTCCTCTCAGAATGCCCATACCGCTGCAGCATTAACCCCAGAATGCCCATCCCACTGCATGTACCCCATGTATGCCCATCACATTGCAGTGTGTACCCCAGTATGCCCATACCACTGCATTATGTTCCTCCAGAATGGCCATCCCGCTGCAGCATGTACCCCAGTATGCCTATCCCGCTGCAGCATGTATGACCATCACATTACAGTGTATACCCCAGTACAACCATTCTGCTGCAGCATGTACCCCAGTATGCCCATCCCGCTGCAGCATGTACCCCAGTATGCCCATCCCGCTGCAGCATGTATGCCCATCACATTACATTGTATACCCCAGTACAACCATTCTGCTGCAGCATGTACCCCAGAATGCCTATGCCACTGCAGCATGTACCCCATTATGGTCCAAGTCTGTTACCCCAGTCTGAGTTCAGTCCTATCCAGGATGAATACATCTCGTTTAGAGACATTTGATTCATAAAAAACTATTTATATTCATTGTCAAAACCCAGCATGATGGGAGAAGTGTCAGTACAATGTGTGATCATATTTTTTTTATTTCATTCCACCTTCACAGCCCGTGTAATGTGTGTGAAGAAAACTCGGGTACAAGCTCTTCTATAAATACCTCCCAAGACCAGACTATTATTGCAGTGTCTATAGTTCTTGATTATTCTATCATTATTCCTTTTTATACTCGCACATCGCCATAGCAACCCCCAGGATGGCGGTGAAATGCATTTTAACCGGTGCCTGGTTCATCTAATTCTGAACTACCCAGACTTCAGAGTCACTAGTTTGACGCGTGGCATCGCAGAGAGGCACCCCGGGCGGGTATAGTGGACCGTGCTGGTGAAGTGCGATATTTCAGAATGAGATCTTCTGTAATGTATGGGAGACTAACCACATATTTTGTGTCTTTGCAGCTGGCGACATCCGTGACTGTGCGCTGGGTATGGACGACTCTCCTGACCCCTGGAGGACTACAGTAGTTTGCTCCGTGAGATTCAAGGCAAAGTAAGAGGGTGCCGGTGAGGGGCCCACCAGGCCGAAGCCATGCCATTCAAGATCAAGCTGCGGAGGACCAAGCGCTACAACGTCCTGAGCAAGAACTGCTTTCTGAGCCGGATAAGACTCCTGAATTCCTCTGAGATCCAATGCACGCTGTCCATGGACAGTACAGGACTGGAGTGCCTGGAGGCCGTAGCGCAAAGACTGGAGTTATGTGAGGTAAGGGCGTTTTTCCACCAGAGGTGGGCAACATTTTCTTCAAAGTTAGGCTTCAAGGATAAGCTCACGTTTGGGTTCCATTCACACCTGGGCGTTCCAGAATCGCGAGTAGAATCTGGTGATTCTGCCCACGATTCCAGAATCTCGGCAAGACGCAGGATGAATTTGCGATGCCATTACTTCCTAATTGCACCCCAATCGCGGTATGATTTTTGCCGCGGTTGTCGTGTGATAAATCGCAACGCTGTCACCAAAAAGTAGCTTTGTGAGCGACAAGCTTCGCACGTTGCGATTTTCCCACAATTGCAGCGTGATTTATCGCGGCAAACTCGCATCACGAATTAGGTGCCATTAATGAGTAATGACGTCACAAACGCGTCCTGCCGCAGATCTGGGTGGGAATGGAGCCTTAGAGAAATAGTGTAATGATGAATGAACACTGGACTGGCTACCCAAACCCCGCTGTACTTGCCTCCGGGTTAGCTGAGCTTTCTGTGCCCCAGCAGCCGATCCAGGCATTTAAAATCGCCCGCCCGCTCTTCTCCTTGCAGCAGCACTTCCAAGATGGATCAGATCGATTCTGATTGGCCAGCTCCTCACAGTGAATCGATCTGGTCCATCCTGAAAGCGTTGCCCAGAGAAGAGCGGGATTTCAGATTACCAGACGCTTGGACTGGATATGGGGGGCGCAGATACGTCCAGGGGGGGTCGGGGATGAAATGGCAAGCTGGTCTGATACATTTTCTTCTGTGGTGGTAAATAGTTGAAAAAAAAAAAAATTCAGTAAGGTGAGCCCTGGTTCACACTGGGTACGATTTGGTACGATTTGAGATGCGATTTCACATGTCAAATCGGCGGCATTTGCCGGCAATTGTCGGCAATGGCACTGTCCTAATCAGTGCGACGCCGCATCTGCGGCGCTGCACCGATTTCAAAAAGTGGTTCCTATACTACTTTTTGCGATTTCGGACCGCGATTTACATTGAACACTGCACAGATGTCTCTTAAATCGCGGCCGAAATCGTGGCGAAATCGCAGCAGCAAAATCGCGATTTTTACCGCGATTTTGAATTCGCAGCAGTGTGAACCTAGCCTGAATAATACTTAATTTCTTGCAATAAAAAAAAAAAAAAAAAAAAAAGAACAGTTCAGCAGGCCATACACGGTGCAAATTTCCCAAGATTCCCTCATCTACAGACAGTGCTGACAGGGGAATCCCACCTGCTGAGCCCTTGACATTCTCCCAGCGGGGAAAGCCACCTTCGCTGGAAAAAGAGGGTGATTATTGCTAGCGGCTGTTGTAGCTGCTATCGATAATTGCAAGCGAATCCGGCAGGCTAGTTGTACCCAAGTTAATCGATCAACCTGGTACATTCAGCCTGCCCATTAACGGATCGAATCTCGGCCAGTTCCTGGTGAACCAGGTCCGACTCGTGTATATCCAGTCTTGATGTTCGTTTTTTGTTTTTTTTTTTCACAAATAGAGCTTTTTTTTGGTGGTATTTGATCTCCTCTGCGTAATTATTTTTAATTTTTTTTTTTTCCGCTAGAAACGAAAAAAAAAGACTGGCAATTTTGAAAAAAATAAACAATTTTTTACTTTCTGCTATAACCCTTTCATGCCTATGCCTATGTATGACATTTGGTGTTTACAAGTTAAAATCCATATTTTTGGCTAGAAAATTACTTAGAACCCCCAAACATTATATATATATTTTTAGCAGAGAATCTAGAGAATAAAATGGCGATTGTTGCAATATTTTATGTCATACGGTATTTGTGCGGCGGTGTTTTAAACACAACTTTTTGGGAAAAATTTACTTTCATGAATTTTAAAAAAATGAAAAAGTAAAATTAGCCCAATTTTTTTGCATAATGTGAAAGATGATGTTATGCCGAGTAAATAGATACCAAGCATGACACGCTTTATAATTGCACGCACTCGTGGAATGGCGACAAACTACGGTAACTAAAAATCTCCCATAGGCGACGCTTTAAACTTTTTTTACGGTTACCAGGTTAGAGTTACAGAGTAGGCCTAGTGCTATAATTATTGCTCTCGCTCTTACGATCGCGGCGATACCTCACATGTGTTATTTGAACACCGTTTTCATATGCGGGCGCGACTTCCGTATGCGCTTTCTTTGCTGCGCAAGCTCGCGGGGAGGGGGGCGCTTTAAAAAATTTTTTTTTTGTTTTCTTTTTTTTTTCTTTTCTTTTTTCTTTTTTTTTTAAAAGTGTATTTTGTGCGTGTACTCGAGAGAGGAGCCGGACTGCAGGAGTTGGGAGTAGGCAGGCCTCCCCCAGAGGCAATCTGCCACCTTTCTCCATGCCCCGGGTGGCAATGGCGGGTGTGTGAGGGGGTCCTCCCACACAGCCCGCCCTACCTGCTCCGCTTTGAAGCCCAACGGGGCAGAGGGACTCCCTATAAGGGAGTGAGAGGATTAGCCCGCTCAACCAGCCCCATTAGTCCTTCGCCTCTCTTTAGAGACCGCGTGGTCAATGTGCGTGTGTTAACCCAATTTAGAGTGCGTGTGTAGGTGTGGTGGTTTTTGTGAGAGGGGGGTGGGCGTACTAAGCACAGGCTTACCTTGCATAGCACACCCACCGGGAGCCGGGCTGAGACCACCAAACTCAATTCACATGAAGCCGAGACCGGGATCCGAACCCCTAGCTGCAGAGGTGAATGGCTTGTCAGCGCAGTGCCAATCGCGTTGAGCCACCGCAGCTCCCTATTTTTTTGTTTTCTTATTTATTTATTTATTTTTTCTAATATTACATTTTTTTTTTTTTACATTTTGATCACTTTTATTGCTGTCACAAGGAATGTAAACATCCCTTGTGACAGCAATAGGTCGTGACAGGTACTCTTTATGGAGGGATCGGGGTCTAAAAGACCTCCGAGCCCTCCTTTGCACTTCAAAGTATTCAGATCGCCGAAAACGGCGATTCTGAATACTGTGTACTTTTTTAAATCCGGCGCCATTGGCAGCCGAGAAACCCGGAAGTGACGTCATGACGCCGCTTCCGTGGTTTCAATGCGCACACTGAATCAAAGCCGTTTACGGCTTTGTTTCAGAGCGCGCCGAGACGCTGGAGGCGCCGGATCGTGGATCGGGTCTCCCGGTGGGACGGGAGGCCCGGTCAGAGCGGCGAGAGGCGGCGGGAGGGGGGGGGATGTCCCCTCCCGCTCCTCCGGCATAACAACCGAGCGGCTTTTAGCCGCATCGGTTGTTATGTTTGGAAAGCCGATCGCCCGCTCTAAACAACGGTACCGGGATGATGCCTGCGGCTGCAGGCATCATCCCGGTACAACCCCTGAAAGCCGAGGACGCATATATGCGTACGCTCGGCGTGAAAGGGTTAAAACATACCTAATAAAAAAAATGTAAAAAAAATCTGACACCTAACTGACACTTTTTTGGGACCCAGTGACTATATTACAGTGATCAGTGTTAAAAATATGCACTATTATTGTACTAATGACACTGGCTGGGGAGGGATTAACACCAGGGGCCATCAAAGGGTTAAGTGTGTCCCTAGGGGGTGCTTTCTAACTGTGGGGGGGGGGTGGTCTGCTTGGCAGGAACACAAGATCACTGTTCTCCCCTGTCAGAACAGCGATCTGCCTTGTTTATCGAGTTCTGCCTCTCTGGGGAGCGATTCCGCCGGACCCGCTGATTGGCTCCTTCTCTGTCCAGTCAGCGCTCCCCCCGCTGTCTGTGGCACGAAATGACGTACAGGTACGTTGTTGCGTGCGCTTGAGCCGCCCTGCCGCAGTATATCTGTGGTAGGCGGTCTAGTTAAAGCTGAAGTTCAATCCACTTATATTTTGCCTTCCTCCAGCCAGGAAATCCGGTTTGCTGCATCTTCCAAAGCACACTGTGAAAAGTTTAGAGTGTGCAGTGAAATGTGAGTAAGCTGTTTCAGTATGGGGGAGGAGGCCGTATAACTGTGCCAGACTGAGGCTGCATTCACACCTGAGCGTTTTGTCGCCTGAAGCGTGACGCCCCAAAACGCTAGAGGGGAAAAAAATACATTATTCTCTATGGAGATGGTTCACATCTCCACTACAAAACGCCTGACGCGGAACGCCTGAAGCTCAAACAAGTTCTGGACCCTTTTTTGTCACTCGAATTTGGGCGTTTTACATTGATGACCCTAGACCTGCAAAAAATCGCGGTAAAAAGCACCGCGTTTTGTCGCGGTAAACGCCGCAAAACGCTACGCTGAGGTGTAAATGCAGCCTGAAGTGATTCGCACACATTTGCCGCACTGCACAGCCAATCAGGTGACACCATTATTCCCTAGTTTTAGCTTTGCAGCTTGTGGTGTCACTCGGCAATGAGATTAATCGGATGTATTGAACAAAGAACACGGGGTGTCACGTCAAACTGCACAGTGGCATTGCCGCCCTGCCGGTGATTGGGGTGTGTGAATCACAAGACCATGTGAATAGAATTACAAATCCTTTTGGCAGATAAAATTGTTTACTTGTAGATCTATTGAGCCCGGATTTCCTTTTTAGCTTATTGGCGTGTTTTATCTTTACTTATCATGATAGACAAATTTAATATGTACAAGGAAGGGAGGCTGCAGGGAGATTCTGCAGCCAATGGAGAGAAGGGGGCAGTGGTGAGATGCTCTGTGATTGGCTTGTATGCAGCATGTTCGTTCTGTGTTTATCTGTCTGGCATTGCACTTCAGCAAAACGCGATACAATGCTGTGGTCGGGTCTGGTTGTTATAGATTAAAAAAAATGTACACCAATCGGCTATAACATTACGAGCAAAGTGGGAAAACACAGATTTTCTTGTGACAGTGGCACCAGAAAGTTTGTGGGATGTATTTGGTAGCAAGTGAACACATTGTCCCTGAAGTTGATGTGTTGAAGGTATAAAAAAAATTGTCAAGTGTACGGATTTCAGCGACTTTGACATTGGGTCCGAACAACTCCAAAACTGCATCTCCTGCGCGAAGTTACGGAAGTACACAAAGAATGCAATAACCATTTGCCAAATGCTGCACGCCGATATACGTCGGCACAATGGCAGCAGTGGGCAAATGGGCGTACCTGTACATCCCCTTTAATTTGCCGTTTCGCGGGTGCGCGCCACGTACTCCGTGAGCGTGCCCGCAGCCCTGCTAACTCTGTGTTCGCAGGCAGCCCGGGATCGTGTCACGGAGAGGCAGAACGGGGAGATACCTATGTAAACGAGGCATTTCCCTGTTCTGCCTAGTGACATGACAGGGATCTACTGCTCCCTGTGATCAGGAGTAGTGATCGCTGTCATGTCAGTGGTAGCCCACCCCCCCCCCCCCCCCACAGTTATGCTGGCCATACACCTATAGATTATCTGCAGATTTTCTATGGTTAGATGGAAAAAGTGGAACAGATTCCTCCATCTATGCTGAACTGTGTGGATGGAAGAATCTCCCACTGGCCCAAGCTTCCATGTCTTGCTAGTCGGCACCACTGGTTCTCAACCTAAACAATGCCTGCACCCAATCAGAATGTTCAGGTATTGTGAGAGCCAGCGGGGCCGACTAGCAAGACATGGAAGCTTGGGCCAGTGGGAGATTCTTCAGCATAGATGGAGGAATCTGTTCCACTTTTTCCATCTAACCATAGAAAATCTGCAGATAATCTATAGGTGTATGGCCAGCATTAGAATCGCTCCCTAGTGTTTAACCCCTTCCCTGCCAGTGTCATTTACACAGTAATCGGGGCATTTCGCTGTATAAATAACAATGGTCCCAAAATAGTGTCCAATGTATCCGCCACAATGTCGCAGTCACAATAAAAATCGCAGATCTCCGCCATTTCTAGTAAAAAAGTAATTGGTATATTTATTATAGTAAAAAATTGCTTTATTTTCAAAATTGACGCTCCTTTTTTTTCCCTGTTTATTGCGCAAAAAATAAAAACCGCAGAGATGATCAAATACCACCAAAAGAAAGCTCTATTTGTGGGGGACATAAATTTAGTTTGGGTGCCACGTCGCTCGACCGCGCAATTGTCGGTTAAAGTGTTGCAGTGCCGTAACGCAAACAATGATCTGGTCAGGAACCGGGTAAGTTCCTCTGGGGCGGAAGTGGTTAAGGTGAAAAGCCACAAGACTTTACAACCCCTTTTAACAGGCTCCTAAAATAAAAACATAAAACAAAATTTGCATTTATTATTTTTTGACGAAAGGTGAACTTCTCCTTTAATTTCCAGCACAGTGAAGATGCAATTGACTTCTCTCTTGAGGAAAGGGAATGATTTCTTAGTGATTGTAAGAAGAATGCATTGATTCAGAATGTTGAATGATTCCCATCACTTCCCGATATGGGATGGTGTCTGGTCACCCAAAGACAAGGCGTCTCCTGAATCCCTCATTTAGCCCTACGAGGAAATTTAGATAAAAAGACGTCAGGAAGGAAATGTAAAAATATCAGCCATCACTTTTTTTAACCTACAACAGAATTTGGATTCCAAATGATTGCTTTAGGAAAAGCCACAATTGTTGCTTTCTAATTTCGTTTCTTATGTAACTTTCATATTGTATTTCCTCCCAATGTTCAGAAATAGACGCGCGGTCCGCAGCCAATGAGCGCAAGGCTTCTGGGAGGCTCTGAGGGCAAAGAAAAGCACATTGTTGTTTGTTTCTAACTATAGCGATCCGTTAGAGGCTTCCTGTGACCCCTCCAGTCAGGTCATTTCTTAAAGGGGAACTCCAAGCTCATTTCGAGATCTGTTATATGACAGAACTGACCCGTCTTATCCTTATAGCTGTAAGCTTCCAACATGTGCTAAGTTCACTGCCCCTTACCCCCCAAAAGAAGAGTAATGGTATGTACTTGTCTGACAGGTGACTGGAAGAGCTTGTTTACGCTAGCAGCAGGGTGACCACATGTCCCAGATTGCCTGGGACAGTCCCGCATTCTGCAGGTCTGCCCCAGGCACCTTCACTCTGGGACAATACAGTGTACCGGAATGAAACTGACACATGTCCCAGCATGAACCCCTCAGAGCTTAAGATGTGACACCCCCCCCCCCCCAACTAGTGACGAACTACAGGTCCCAGCATGAACCCCTCAGAGCTGAAGATGTGCCCCTGCCCCCCAAATAGTGAAGAACTACAGGTCCCAGCATAGATCTGTGAAATCTATGGGGTCACATTCTCTAGATCTCACAGGTTCATGCTGGGAGCTTCAAATTTGGGGGGGGGGGGGGGGTGTCACACACCCTTGGATATTAGGGGTTCATGCTGGGACAGGTAGTCCTTTACTTTGGTGGGGTGGGGGTGATCTTCCCAAAGTTAAAGTGGTTGTATAGGGAAACGTTTTACTTTTACCTACAGGTAAGCCTTTAATAAGGCTTACCTGTAGGTATAAAGAATATCTCCTAAACCTGTACGGTTTAGGAGATGTTCCCCCTGAAGTGCGCCGCTGATTGCAGCTGCGCATTCGCAGCGGGGATCCTCGGCTAAAGGGCCGGCAGCCGCCGGACCTTGCCGGAATGAAATCTCCTGTGTGCAAAAAAAAATGCGGGTATACCGCTTTTAAGGACTACCGGTCCCAGCATGACCCCCCTCCCCCCCGAGCTGAAGATGTGAGACCGCCCCCCAAATAGTGAAGAACTACAGGTCTTAGCATACACCTGTGAAATCTATGCCATCACACCCATAGATCTCAGGGGTTCATGCTGGGCTCTGAGGGTAGCGGAACTGTTCTGCAGCGGAAAGAGAAGCGGCTCAGCTGCATATGGATGAATCGATCTCTCCATATACCTCCTGCAGCCGCTGAATGCCCGCTCCTCCTCTCCCTCCCGCAGGCATTCAGCGGCTGCAGGAGGTATATGGAGAGATCGATTCATCCATATGCAGCTGAGCCGCTCCTCCTATACAGGTGTACAGGAGGGCCGCGTTGCAATTGCGACCCCCCCCCGTAGCTACGCCCCTGCCTCTTACACATGGGGTGGACTCCGTTGCAGCCTGGCGGATGGCTGGTCTATGTCCGCTCTGCTTGTGCAGAACGGACACAGACGCACCCCGCTCTCCTCTATAGACGATCAAATGTATACAGGGACCGCCTGTCTGTTTAGACCCGATTGCCATCCGATCTGCCAGACAGATGGGGAACAGATCTGTCTGTGTTTAGCTGATAGGATAGGATTGGATGTCGGTGGGTGTCAACGCACATGTGCCCATTTGACACCTGCCGCTCCATAGAGCAGACTGGAGAGTCCAAGTCTGGTCCGCCTGTAAAACTGACGGGGGGGATCCGATTAGTCCGCTAGTGTGAAAGGGGCTGTAGGATTATCATATAGGAAGTTAGCTGTGTAGCAAAACCTGTTCCCCCAGAATCACGGCTTTTCTCTACGTTGCCTAAAGTTCTCTTCTTCACCTAAACCGTTTTTCATTATTTAATTTTCCTAATTTAGATTCTTTTTTTTTTTTTTTTTTCCTTTCTTCTTTTTTTTTTTTTAAGGTAGTTTTAATTATTTGTGCGCTGTGAAAAATCCCCCTTGAAATGGTGTTCTAATCCCTTTTCACGCCTCGGGCCAATTCCAGCGTCTAAATATGGGAGTGTCGCACACGTCGGTGTAAAGGGTGGCATTCCTATGGTAACCGTCTCGTTTACACTAAAATAATAGAAAACGGTTTGGAAAATGGCTTTGATAGATGACAAGCGCCATCGTAAAGGATTGTAGGGATTTTAACATCTGTCTAAAATTGCTCTTGTAAAAATTTTATGACATAACGTGGCCTTTTGCCTATCGGATACGTATTTAGAGAACGTCTATTGCTCACAATTGCTGGGAAAAAAATGGAACAATCCCCCTATAAAAAAAAAAAAAAAAATACACACAGTAACTTTGAACTGTACTGAGAGAAACATCTGGGTTTGCCCAATGCCAGTACACTTTATGGCCAAGAGTTTGAGGGCAACTTACTATCTCGATTATATGGACATCCCATTCCAAAACCATGGACATTTACCGTATGTACTCGAGTATAAGCTGAGTTTTTCAGCACTTTTTTTTTGTGTGCTGATAATGCCCCCCTCGGTTTATACTCGAGTTACCTTTTTGTGCCTAATCTCCCGGACTTTGGGGACCCGGCAAAGTTTGTTGTCGAGGGTACCTACGGCCGGGGAGCACCGATTTTTCAAAGCCAGGCACCCCTTCCACAGACTTTCATGTTAAACATCAGTCTAGTCATGGGCACAGTGAGGCATGGGCACAGTGAGGCATGCACATGGACACAGTGATACATGCAGATGGCCACCCTAGGCTTATACTCGAGTCAATACGTCTTCCAATTTTTTTGTGGTATAATTGGGTGCCTCGGCTTATATTCAGGTCGGCTTATACTTGAGTATATACGGTAATAGGGGGATGTCCCTCCCTGGCCTCCGCTCTTCTGGGGAGACAGACCACAAGATTTTGGAGTATGTCTGGGGGAAATTTGTGCCCATTCAGCCAGAAGAGCATTTTTGAAATTGGAAGAGGAAGATCTGACTCGCAGTTGGTGTTTCAATTCATCCAATGGTGTTCCCTAGGGTTGAGGTCAGGACTTTGTGAAGGCCACTCAAGTTCCTCCACTCCAAACTTATCAAACTGTGGCCCAGATTCACAGAGAGCAAGGCGCACATTACGCCGCCGTAGGGAAAACACTGTACGCTACGCCAACGCAGCGCAGAGAGGCAAGCATGGCATTCAGCAAGCCAGTGCTCCCAATGCTGCGCCAGCGTGGCGTGGGTTTTAAAGGCGCACGTCGGCGTAGGTGGAAGTGGGCGTGACCCCATGCAAATGAGGCGTGACTCCATGCAAATGATGGGCTGAGTGCCAGACAGGTACGTATCACGAACTGCGCATGCGCCATGATGTGGACGCAAGCACAGCACCCCCATGCGCATGCTCACAACCACGCTGGCAAAACTGCCTAAGCTACGCCGGATCACTGCGTACGCCGTGAACATAACGTACGCCCAGCCAGACACACGTCCAATGCACAATACGCCGACTTGTGTTCCCTGGTGTAGACCTGTGCGTGTCTGTTGCCGGGTTGCACCTCCTTTATGGGGAATAACTTTACGCTGGACGTACAACTTGCGCTCATCTCGCGTAGCATGCGCCGGGCACACGCACGTTCGTGAATCGCCGTATTTCCCTCATTTGCTTGTTTAAATGGCTAATCAATGGGAGCGGCACCATGCGTCCAGCCTAAATGTGCAGCCATCCTACGCCGGCGTGTGCAAGCTACGCCGGCGTGGTGTAGCCTGTTTTTAGGCGCATATTAGTTTGTGGGTCTGGCACACAGATACGACGGCTCACATTTGCACTTACATCGGTGTAACTTGTTATACTTCGGCGTAAGTGCTTTGTGAATCTGGGCCTGTCTCTATAAGCTGGCTTTGCACAAAGGGGCAAAGTTATACTGGAACTGTAGTGTAGAGGGTCTTCCCCAAACTCTTACAGGTTCTCTTAAATGTCTTGGTGGTATTCCATAGCATTATAATGCATCTAAAGCCCAATTTTTTGGGTTTGGTTTTGGATGAAGTGGTGAATGATTAAACCTCCTGTAAGATTTTTATCGCTGTCTGTATCCTCGTTAAAGATTTTCTCTGAGTCCTTTTGACTATTATTATCAGGACTGAAAGTGAGGGGCAATCCAAATGTTTAGCTGTCACCAGAGCCTAAGGCCCTCTGCGCACCTGTGCTCTTTAGATGCGCTTTAGGTGTGGTGCGTTTAAAAATCAGCTTGTTGCATCTTTGCTATGCTTTCAACAAAATGCACGTTTATGTAGAGTTCAATTGTAACACACCTAAAATGCATCTAAAAGGCGCTGCAGAGATGTGGGCCAGGCCTGAATAAGGTGGAAATCGTGCAATGGGTACACTAGTAGCTTAGGAGCCGGTTCACACTGGGGCGACTCGTCAAGTCGGGTTGCGTCCCATTCTATGCAATAGAACCGTTCTAATAGGAGCGACGCAAGTAGAAAAAGGTTCTTGTACAACTTCGGGGGGCGGCTCGGGGCGATTTGCATTGACTTCTATACAGAAGTCATTTTGCTAATCGCCTCTGAAGTCGTCTTCAGGAAGACTTGCAGAGTCGCCCCCCGAAGTCATGCCGCCGCAGTGTGAACTGGCTCTTAAAGGGGTTGAAAAGGTAAATTTTTTTATTTTTTTCCTCCTAATTGGCTTCCTTTACCTCAGTGCAGTCCTCCTTCACTTACCTCATCCTTCCATTTTGCTTTCAAATGTCCTTATTTCTTCTGAGAAATCCTCACTTCCTGTTCTTCTGTCTGTAACTCCACACAGTAATGTAAGGCTTTCTCCCTGGTGTGGAGTGTCGTGCTCTCCCCCTCCCTTGGACTACAGGAGAGTCGGGACACTCTACAATGCAGTTAAACGAGCTGTGTGTTAGTGGGCATCCTTACTCTCCTGTAGTCCAAGGGAGGGGGCGAGCACGACACTCCACACCAGGGAGAAAGCCTTGCATTACTGTGTGGAGTTACAGACAGAAGAACAAGAAGTGAGGATTTCTCAGAAGAAATAAGGACATTTAAAAGCAAAATGGAAGGATGAGGTAAGTGAAGGAGGACTGCACTAAGGTAAAGGAAGCTATTTAGGGATTTTTTTTACCTTTGCAACCCCTTTAAAGTGTATTTTTCTCACTTTGACAAGATTTCATATCCTGTCTACAGAACAGGAAATTAAAGGAAATCTCCTCAGTCATCTCTATGGTCCGCTGCTGGAAGCGCCGGCTTCCCGGTGGGACAGGAGAGCCCAGGAAGGTGGCGGAAGGGGGGGGGGCCTTTCCTCCTCTCGCCTCCCTTCCCTTCCTCCGTCCGTCCCTATCCTCCCTACACTCCCTTTTTATTGCAGATTTTGCATCTTACATTACCATCATTACATGTCAATGTAAAACGCAGCAGATATACACCTGCCACATATGTCCATTCCTAAATCACGGTAATCGCATCAAAACAATAACGTTATCGTACGCCGTAAATTTTATTATATATCTGAGAACCAAAACCACCACCTCGCTAGTGACCTGCAGTTTTTTTTTTTTTACCTTTTACCCGAGAAGAGCATAGACAACCAGTGTTGAGCCCAAGTAACCTACCTGTCCATTGTCAGATCCACCGGGGCAAGCTCCGGAACATCCAGGCACGGTGCCCATACTCGCTGTGATTTTAAGTCGCATAAATTTGAACAGGTGCCATATGACAAGTCGCACTAGTGCGAACGGACCCTTAGCCTAGGTTCACACTCCTGCGAATTCAAAATCGCGGTAAAATGCGCGATTTTACCGCGATTTCGCGGCCGCGATTTTGCCGCGATTTCGGCCGCAATTTAATGTAAATCGCGGCCCGAAATCACAAAAAGTAGTACAGGAACTACTTTTTGAAATCGCAGATGCGGCGTCGCACTGATTAGGACAGTGCCATTGCCGCCGATTTGAGATGCGATTTGACATGTCAAATCGCATCTCAAATCGTTCCAAATCGTACCCAGTGTGAACCAGGGCTTATTGTCAAAGCTTAATAGAATCAGCTGTAGATGGAAGTTGCACCTGATTTTGCACTCTCCAGTTTCAGTAAACCAACTGCAGATGCACTGCGGTAGATGACAAGGCAGCAGCTGTGAAAACTCCGATGACTTTTGACCCCTCACTTATGCTGATGATTCAGAGTGATTAATGGTTGAAAAAAGAGGGTAAAAGGTGTTTTTTTTTTTTTTTTTCACAACTCAGCCTGGATAGATATAGTAAGATGGTAATGTAAAACTAAAGAATGCCTCTTTTGCACAAGTTTAGATATCACAGGTTTTCTTTAAAGCAGAATCCTGGCAAAAATTTACAAGATAAAAATAAATAGTAGTGGTGGCGAAAGCCGAGACTGATTAAAAAAAAAAAAAAAAAAAAAAGTGTGTGTGTGTGTGTGTATATATATATATATATATATATATATATATATATATATATATATATATATATATATATATATATGTATATATGTATGTGTGTGTATATATATATATATAATATATATATATATATATATATATATGTATATATATATGTGTGTGTATATATATATTCGACTTTTTAAATGCTTATGAATTTGTTGGACGCGTTAAAAATTTTTTTTTTTTTTTTTATGCATTTTATGAGCCACATGACTTATAGATATGAATTTATTGTTGGTCATTAGTCACATGACCTATGAAACGCTCCACAAATGGTAACATTTAGACACAATTGTGGTGAAATCGGCAGCCATCAGGCTTGTTTCACACCTATGCAGTGTGCTTTTGATCCGTTTTTGCAGTGTATTTTGCATATTTTTTATGCCTTTCTTTTTTTTTTTTTTTTATTTGTGGTTGGGAAAATTGTGGTAAAAACGCACTACACGCTTTTCTGCAGCTTCTCCATTGAAGTCAGTTGAACTAAAAAATGCACAGTTTTGATTTTAAAAAGAAGCCCCTGACCCTTTCCAGGAATGCAGCGGCTAAAAAAAGCATATATGGGGATCCGGTGTGTCCCTCTGGACACAGCCGATCCCCGATGGGGATAAAGTATTGGTGGGCGGCGGAGTTTCCAGTGCAACTTACCGGTAATGCAGAGCAGCGCATCGGCGTGCACGGCGCCCGCAAGCTCCCCTGGGGGCGCTGTGCGGCGATCTGGGCGGAGGCTGTTTACCCGGATACAGCCCAGCCCCGATCAGGGTAAAGAGCCAATGAAATTGGCTCTATACCTAGTCTGGGGCTCTAAATTTAACTTGTCCTTTTTTCCAGCCTGAGGCTTCTTTCTTTCTCTCTGTGTTTCCGAGCTTTTGCTCGCTGTTCTGCCTTTTTCTTCCTTTCCTTCTTCCTCTATTGTGCAAGGGTTGTTTTTTTTTTTGTTGCCGTTTTATTTTTTTATCTTTATTTTTTCTTTTGTTTTTTTTTCCTTTCTCCCCCGTTCTGCGGATAACTCCGCTCCCTCCCCCTTTTATCTGCTTTGGCCCCTGGGCCTCTTGGCTCAGGCATATCGCACTGCCCCCCGGCCCCGGCTGGGGTGACGGTGGTAATTTGTGATTAGTTCCTTTAATAGTATGTTTTCTACTATGTGCTTTATGTATACCTTTTGTTTTCGCATCCCCTGCGTGGGAATTTGTCGATTTTGTCTAAAATACTTTAATAAAAAATATTGTACCAGAAATTGGCTCTATACCACGTGACCGGCTGTGTCCAATCACAGCCGGTCACTAAATGTAAACACAACACTGTGTGTGTAACTTACTGTTGCTGTTCTCCTCTTCACACACAGATCCAGTGTGAGGAGGAGGAGGAGATCAGCAACAGTGAGTTACACATCCGTAATACAATACATAAGTACCACTGTGCCCAGATTGCCCCCCCTAAATAAAGAGCACCCGCCACCTCACCAGAGCACCTGCCACCTGTCCATCAGGAGCACCCGCCACCTCACCAGAGTACCCGCCACCTGTCCATCAGGAGTACCTGCCACCAGAGAACCCGTTTTCAAAACTGTAATAGGTGGTTGAGAAATGAGATTATAACGCCTGACGGTGCTACTTCAATGTTGTGCCAGGCTGTGTAAAAGTATCACTATACTCAGGAGGAGTAGCAGAATGTGTTTTGGGGTGTCATTGCAAGTATGCATGTGCTGTGTGAGAGAAATAACTTGTTATGACAATTTTGTGCAAAAAGCAAAACAAAAAAATAATGTTTTTTCCCCCCCCCAATAATTATGGGGAAAAAAATACAACTTCAAAAAACTCACCATGCCTCTCACTAAATACATTGGAATGTCTGCTTTCCAAAAAGGGGTAATTTGGGGGTAATTGTACTTTCCTGGCTTGTTGGGGTCTCAAGAAATTAGATTGATTTGTACCATAGCTTGTAGACTCTATAACTTTCACAAAGACCAAATAATATACCCTTTTTTGGATTATTTTTTACTAAAGCTATGTAGCAGTATACATTTTGGCCCAATTCTATGAAGGAAAAAATACTTCTTTTGCACAATTTTACAATACAAACTAAAACATTTTTTTTTTCAAAAATTTCTATTTTTTTCACTTACATTGCAAAAAATAGAAAATCCAGCAGTGATTAAATACCACCAAAAGAAAGCTCTGTTTGTGAGAAAAAAAAATATAAAAATGTGGTTTGGGTACAGTGTATCATGACATTCAAAGTGTGAGAGCGCTGAAAGCTAAAAATTGGTCTGGTAAGGAAGGGTGTATAAGTATTGAAGTGGTTAATGATTACATTACATTTATTTGTATCTTTTATATCTGTGTACAGTGCAGCTTTTAGCACCAGATTAAATAGGGGAAGCTTTCAATGTTTTGTCAGATTTTGGTTGGGGAAGATCCGTGCCACACGCTCTACACCTGCTAGTAAGATCAGCTCCTCCAGGATGTAATTAGCAGGCAGGCGTTACTGTATGGAGCAGCAGACACTGAGAGGAGCTGACACCCCTTCCCCCCAACGTTCATTAGAAGCCGTGCGCCTACACATCCCGGATGACAAGCTGCTGCGTGTCTGGATGACGTTCAGACAATCTGTGTGAAGTGACCGATCGTCAGAAATGACACATCTTGCAGCAACAGTCATTTTGGTGATGTTCATACCATCCGTCAATGCATGAAATATTAAAGGGGAACTCCAATCCAACAGCCAATAAGGGCGATCACACTCTTCAGACCTAGCAGAATGTGTCTGCCCCTCTTGGGATGGATAGTCAGCCTCAGCAGTGACAGTCCCTGTTGACACACCTGGATGTCCACTAGAATTCATCACTGTCAGGCGGGTCGTACAGGCGAGGATTCATGCCTGCTTCCCCCTCCGCCGACACACAGCGGGGGGGTCTGTCAGCAGGTCCCGGGCCATTATTCATGGCTGGGACCTGCTTATTGGCTGTGTTCAATCACAACCTAGAGCCTTGTGTGAGATCTGTACAGTGGGTGCCCAAACTTTTGCAGACGCCATTTTTTTTTTGTTTTCTGTAATTTTGAAAGTGTAAATGATGGAAATAAAATGTAACTTTTTTTGACATATTATAAGAATGTCTAATCTGTAATTTGATGCCTTTTGGAGATTTTTCCATCTTTCCTTGGCTTCGTTATGCACATTAATACAAATTTTTACCTGGGGTGCCCAAACTTTCGATCCCCACTGTGTATGTGTGTGTGTATATGTATGTGTGTGTGTGTGTGTGTGTGTGTGTGTGTGTGTGTGTATATATATATATATATATATATATATATATATATATATATATTAGAGGTCGACCGATATATCGGTCGGCCGATATATCGGCCGATATTTGGCCGTTTTTAAGAAATCGGCATCGGCCGATTATTGTAAAAAAATCGGCCGATTTTCGGCTGTCGCGTTAAAACCCCGCTCCACCTACAGCAGCACGAGAAATGAATCCTTCAGCCACGCTGCTGGTAGCCTGCGCGCCGGCCCCGCCCCCCTTACCTCGGCGGGCTGTAGCAGAAAGCAAACTTGTCACAAGCCTGAGCAGCTGCAGTAGTTGTCTGCGCGAAGAGATCACAAAAGCTTCCTGCATGCTGGGACGGTGGCGGGATTACTGAACATGGGCTCTAGGCTACGGGAGCCGTAGCCTAGAGCCCATGTTCAGTAATCCCGCCACCGTCCCAGCATGCAGGAAGCTTTTGTGATCTCTTCGCGCAGACAACTACTGCAGCTGCTCAGGCTTGTGACAAGTTTGCTTTCTGCTACAGCCCGCCGAGGTAAGGGGGGGCGGGGCCGGCGCGCAGGCTACCAGCAGCGTGGCTGAAGGATTCATTTCTCGTGCTGCTGGAGACTGGGGTAATGTACAGTATTCCTATCATCTCTGATAGGTGCCTCGGCTCTCTAGTGATTGTACTCCAACTCACGTGGGAGCTCACAGGTGTCATCCAATGGACAGTGCTGGAGGGAACAGTGTGTACATGTTAGAGCACACCCCTCTCCTGTATACACACTCATTTTATATATATCCATCCCCACCCACGGCCAGCTGCATCCATCCACCCCCCTCTACAAAGCATCTCCCACCCACGGCCAGCTCCATCCATCCATCCCCCTTCACAATGCATCCCCCACCCACGGCCAGCTCCATCCATCCATCCCCCTTCACAATGCATCCCCCACCCACGGCCAGCTCCATCCATCCATCCCCCTTCACAATGCATCCCCCACCCACGGCCAGCTCCATCCATCCATCCCCCTTCACAATGCATCCCACGGCCAGCTGCATCCATCCATCCCCCTTCACAATGCATCCCCCACCCACGGCCAGCTGCATCCATCCATCCCCCTTCACAATGCATCCCCAACCCACGGCCAGCTTCATCCATCCATCCCCCTTCACAATACATCCCCCACCCACGGCCAGCTGCATCCATCCATCCCCCTTCACAATACATCCCCCACGCACGGCCAGCTCCATCCATCCATCCCCCTTCACAATACATCCCCCACCCACGGCCAGCTCCATCCATCCATCCATCCCCCTTCACAATGCATCCCCCACCCACGGCCAGCTGCATCCATCCATCCATCCCCCTTCACAATACATCCCCCACCCACGGCCAGCTGCATCCATCCATCCCCCTTCACAATACATCCCCCACCCACGGCCAGCTTCATCCATCCATCCCCCTTCACAATACATCCCCCACCCACGGCCAGCTCCATCCATCCCCCTTCACAATACATCCCCCACCCACGGCCAGCTCCATCCATCCATCCATCCCCCTTCACAATGCATCCCCCACCCACGGCCAGCTGCATCCATCCATCCCCCTTCACAATACACCCCCCCCCACGGCCAGCTGCATCCATCCATCCCCCTTCACAATGCATCCCCCACCCACGGCCAGCTGCATCCATCCATCCCCCTTCACAACACATCCACCGCCAGCACCATCCATCTATCCCCCTCCACAACACATCCCCCACCCACACCCAGCACCATTCATCCATCCCCCTCCACAATGCATCCCCCACGCACAGCCAGCACCATCTTTCCCCCTCCACAACGCATCTCCCACCCACGCCCAGCACCATCCATCCTCCTCCACAATGCATCCCAATCCAAAAATCGGCCCAAAATATCGGCCGCAAAAATCGGCCTCATATATCGGCCATCGGCTGCCCCAATTTCTAAATATCGGCATCGGCATCGGCCAGAGAAAAACCCATATCGGTCGACCTCTAATATATATATATATGTGTATGTGTGTGTGTATATATATATATATATATATATATATATATATATATATATATATATATATATATAAAAATTGTGTGTGTGTATATATACCGTATTTATCGGGGTATTGTGCGCTCCGGCATATAGCACGCACCCCTAAAGTGGACCCGACATTCCTGTAAAAAAAGATTTTAGTACTTACAGTTTTGGTGTCTTGCGCGGCGTCCATCGACGGCCTCGTCGGGTCCTCCCCGCTCGATCCCCGATTTCCCGCGCCGAGTTTGAATACTGCGCCGGCATATACCGAGCGCAGTATTCAAACTCGGCGCGGGTATCGGCGTATATCGCGCACCCACGATTTTGCCCTGATTTTCAGGGCAAAAAAGTATGCGGTTTACGCCGATAAATACGGTGTGTGTGTGTGTGTGTGTATGTATGTGTACATATAATTATATATACCGTATTTGCCGGCGTATAAGGCGACCAGGCGTACAAGATGACCCCCTTAATTTTACGTTTTTTTAAAGATTTTTTTTGCCTGTAGTCACCGTATAAGACGACCCCCATTCCAATGCTTCATATTTCTTTCTTCTGGAGCCATAATCTTCTTCATTCTTGCTGGAGATGGAGCCAATCACAGTGAGCGATGTATTCTATTAATGAATATAAAGCCTGCTTGGATTGGCAGAGGCTGTATGTCACTACCAGAGCTACAGCGAGGCGAGAGTGCACATAGAAATGTGATTGTTACTCCTATTATAGGAACCAGATTAGATAATCCCATTGAAATAATGATCACTTTAACCAATAATATACATTTTTCAGGTCACGTGTGAATCTAGCTGATTAGAAGACGGGCAGTGCACTATACCCCCCGATGATTGTGTGTCTTTCTGGGAGGCTGCACTGGTCCTGTTCTTCAGAAATGCAGGCTATGCATGTCATATTGCTGGCAATGGAGAGAAATGCCCATTAATCTAGAACACTAGACAGGATATTTGACAGTTTGCATTCCTTGGCCTGCTGCTGAAGTTAATCTGGCTCCGGGGAAATCATGGCTGATAACTTTCCTAGCAACACAATTTAATGTTTTCTGTTGTAGATATTCCCAAAACTCACATGAAGCTCCTCTCTAGGCAAATGTACACCTAAACCATAATAGATTAATATGAAATGGATTTGCAGTCATCTTCCTGGCATGACTGGCAGAAATCTGTTTATCTTGATACAGTTCCTATTGTATGATTGCACAGCAGAAATCAGTCTGAGAGTGCGAGGTTCTGTGCCACAACTGCATTGTATGGTGTTGTCAGGCCAACTTGTTTTTAGGCACTGGGCGATGGGGAGGCAGGCAGCGTAGTCGGTGAGTAGTCAGGTGTTACCAATGGAAACGAGTTACAGAGGCTGGCCCCAGAGAGACTGGGTGTGGGCGGCAGAGGCTGGCCCCAGAGAGACTGGGTGCGGGCGGCAGAGGCTGGCCCCAGGGAGACTGGGTGCGGGCGGCAGAGGCTGGCCCCAGGGAGACTGGGTGCGGGCGGCAGAGGCTGGCCCCAGGGAGACTGGGTGCGGGCGGCAGAGGCTGGCCCCAGGGAGACTGGGTGCGGGCGGCAGAGGCTGGCCCCAGGGAGACTGGGTGCGGGCGGCAGAGGCTGGCCCCAGGGAGACTGGGTGCGGGCGGCAGAGGCTGGCCCCAGGGAGACTGGGTGCGGGCGGCAGAGGCTGGCCCCAGGGAGACTGGGTGCGGGCGGCCGAGGCTGGCCCCAGGGAGACTGGGTGCGGGCGGCCGAGGCTGGCCCCAGGGAGACTGGGTGCGGGCGGCCGAGGCTGGCCCCAGGGAGACTGGGTGCGGGCGGCCGAGGCTGGCCCCAGGGAGACTGGGTTCGGGCGGCCGAGGCTGGCCCCAGGGAGACTGGGTGCGGGCGGCCGAGGCTGGCCCCAGGGAGACTGGGTGCGGGCGGCCGAGGCTGGCCCCAGGGAGACTGGGTGCGGGCGGCCGAGGCTGGCCCCAGGGAGACTGGGTGCGGGCGGCCGAGGCTGGCCCCAGGGAGACTGGGTGCGGGCGGCCGAGGCTGGCCCCAGGGAGACTGGGTGCGGGCGGCCGAGGCTGGCCCCAGGGAGACTGGGTGCGGGCGGCCGAGGCTGGCCCCAGGGAGACTGGGTGCGGGCGGCCGAGGCTGGCCCCAGGGAGACTGGGTGCGGGCGGCAGAGGCTGGCCCCAGAGAGACTGGTTGTGGGCGGCAGAGGATGGTCCGATCTCCTCTAGGTTCAGCTGCGGGGGCAAGTGACAGGTTCCAGATTTTAAAGTAGATGTAAAGCCTAACTGAATGACATCTTTGTTTGCTAAAGCACTGGGTATCGCTACCCTAATTTACTCTCTTTATAAATAAAAATACAGTTTTCACCTTTTTTCATCCTTTGTTACATCTCGGTGCTGCTAATCAGCCACTTTCTGCTTACAATGCACTCCTCCTCCAGCGATGGCTGTATGGAATTTCTCTGGGCAGGATTTCTAATGCTGACAGCAGCGGAGCATGTGTGTGTAGCATGCGTGTGTAATGTGCCACTTGTAGTTGTGACAGGGTGACGATGCAGGAGACAGGAACAGAGTGTTGTCACCCTATAACAGGAAGTGCCTGGACAAGGACCTTTATCGGCAGGAATTTTTTTTTCACAAAATCTGTAGTTTTAAAAATGTTGACATTGTAAAATGACATGCTAAAGTTTTAAACTTTCCCCATTCAGTCTGTTTGGACTTTATTTTAGATATTGTGCAAAGCTGTCGGGTTCAGCAGGCTTTTCAGACTGCTTCTGTGCAGGGCTTCAGCTTCTTGACCAGCACCACAGATGATCAGTTTACACTGAGCCTAATCTTAATCTTGATCTCCTCCTTTTCTTTTTTTTCAGACCCATTACTTTGGCCTCTGGTTTGTCGGGAAGAACCAGCATCCGCGATGGGTGGAGCTGGAGAAACCGTTGAGGAAACAGCTAGACAAGTTCTCGGTGGATCCCATGCTGTACTTTGGCGTTATGTTCTATGTGCCGAGCGTTTCTTGTCTAAACCAGGGTGTCACCAGGTAGGTGAGATTTCATATCCGGAGGAGCTTACCGTTATTTTACTCCTGTCTGTCTTTATTAATAGACATTTTTTAAACTCGCAAAAAAACAAAAATATAAATTCGCATAACGAATGTTTGAGGTTCCATATTGAAAATTGTCTGTGCATTGATTTCCATCTTTGGAGTAGATGGTCAGTTACATCATGTGGTACAAGGACACGGATAATGTACATTAAAATGAATTCCAGGTAAGGATTTCATACTTGGTCACCAGGACAAATGGAGAGGGAGATATTTGGAGTTGTAACCCTTCCTTGCGCTGTAGGTAACCCAAGAGAGGTGGCGATCTACCTAAATCATGGCAAACATGTCAAAAATAACCAGGGTGCAGCTCCTTTTTATTTTATTTTTTTATTTATTTTTTTAACCTAGCAAGGCCCCAGTAAAAAGTAAAGAAGGTTTAAAGAGGTCAGTGGTAAGTATTCCACAGTGTAAGTATCAATGACACGTAGTGCAGGGATCAGTAGTAAGTAGTGCAAAGTGCACTACTTTGCACTATATTGTAAGTATCGGTGAGTGGAAGGATTAGTGGTAGTGCAGGGGTCTGTGGCAGGTAATGCAGAGTGCAGGGGTCAGTGGTAAGTAATACTAATGCATGGGCCAGTACTAAATAGCACAGAGGTTTGGGGATCAGTCGTAAGTAGCGCTAATGCAGGGGTTAGTAGCACAGAGTTTAGGAATAAGTGGTAACTTGTCCAGGGGTCAGTAGTTAGTGATGCAGGGGTCAGCAGTAAATATCAGACTGTAGGGGTCGTGAGTAGCGAAGGGATCCGTAATAAGTAGCACAGTATGTAGGGGTCAGTAGTAAGTAGCGCAGAATGCAGGGTTCAGGGGTCAGTAGTAGCGCAGAATGCAGGGTTCAGGGGTCAGTAGTAAGTAGCGCACAATGTAGGTATCAGGGGTCAGTAGTGCAGATTGCAGGGATCAGTATGAAGTATCGTAGAGTATGTAGTACGTAGCACAGGGGTCAGTAGTAAGTAGCGCACAATGCAGGGTTCAAAGGGCAGTAGTAGCGCAGAATGCAGGGTTTAGGGGTCAGTATCGCAGATTGCAGGGATCAGTGGTAAGTATCGTAGAGTTTGTAGTAAGTAGCACAGATTTATGGGGTCAGTGGTAAGTAGGCCAGAGTGCAGGGGTCAGTAGTAAGTAGCGCAGATTTATGGGGTCAGTGGTAAGTAGGCCAGAGTGCAGGGGTCAGTAGTAAGTAGCGCAGATTTCTGTGGTTAGTGGTAAGTAGGGCAGTGTGCAGGGTCAGTAGTACATGGCACATCTCCCTCCTATAAGCAGAAAATACAACCCCCCCCCCCCCCCCAGTACAACAATCCTCCCTGCTGAGCGAAGATCACTCAAGGGCACTCCCCCTGTATAATTCACTCACCAGACCTCCAATGAAGTGACACCAGGCAGAGTGAGGGAGGTCCAACCCGGTCTCCTCTCAGCAGTGTCCTATCACATGTAAGAGCTGATGAGCAGCCTAGGACTTCCCTCTACCCTGCATTGCCTATTGCCACGCCGATCCTAAAGGCAGTAGATGGGGGTCAGGAGTTGGCAGCAAGACTGGGTGCGATCTACTTGTTGTATGGCTCAGATCGATCGATCGCTGTTCCCCCGTTTTACACTATACCCCCCTAATCCCTGTCCCTTAGCTCTAGCAGTAAACTAATCCTTTGTTTGGTATTCTTACTGATCCGCGACAAGTCTTAGAAAGCATTTCAGCAAAGACGAAGCTTCCTTTGTACGGGAAGGGCTATTATTTAATTTCACGCTCTCTCAACAGATTTCTGGGAAGGAATAACATCTAATTGCAGAATGGCTTGTGAAACAATTGTATGCATTGTAATGCATTTTTAATGATTGTCTAGTTCTGTGTGTGTATGGATAGATTTATTTTTCTGTGTAGACATAGGACAGCCATATTTTGTGCATTACATATGCAGGTCCTCTTAAGTGTTAATAAACCCACAACAGTAAAATCAGTCTGTATATGCAGAATAGCATGCTTGTTATACTTACTGTGAACCTAATGCCCCGTACACACGATCAGGCTTTTGCCCAGCCAAAATCGCATTGGAATTCCATCGGAGTAAAAGAGAACATGTTCTCTATCTAAACTCCGACGGAATTCCTCTGAGTTTCCGATGGGAAAACTCCAATGGGGCATACACATGGTCGGAATATCCGATGGAAAAAGTCCATCGGAAATTCCGATCGTGTGTACAAGGCATAAGGGGCTCAACTGGATTTAGGTCTGGACTTTGACTGGGCCATTCTAACACATGAATATGCTTTGATCTAAACCATTCCATTGTAGCTCTCATGCTTCCACCACCATGTTTCACGGTGTGGGTGGTGTGTTCAGAGTGATGGGCAGTGTTAATTTTCCAGCACCCATAGCATTTGGCTTTTAGGCCAAAAAGTTTGATTTCATCTGACAGGAGAACCTTCTTCCACATGTTTTGCTGTGGCCTCTCGCAAACGGGACTTATGGCTTTCTTTCAACAATGGCTTTCTTCTTGCCACTCTTCCATAAAGGCCAGATTTGTGGAGTGAATGACTAATAGTCCTGTGGTAATAGTCTGTCCTGTGGGCAGATTCTCCCACCTGAGCTTTGGATCTCTGCAGAGTTGCCATGGACCTCCTTGGCTGCTTCTCTGATGAATGCTCTCCTTGCCCAGCCTGTCAGTTTAGGTGGACGGCCATGTCTTGGTAGGTTTGCAGTTGTGCCATACTCTTTCCTTTTTCAGATGATGGATTGAACAGTGCTCCGTGAGATGTTAAAAGCTGGGATATTTTTTTATAGCTTAACCCTGCTTTAAACTTCTCCACAACCTTATCCCTAACCTGTCTCTGGTGTGTTTTGGCCTTCATGATGCTGTTTGTTCACTAAGGTTCTCTAACAAACCTCTGAGGGCTTCACAGAACAACTGTATTTATACTGAGATCAAATTACACACAGGTTGGACTATTAATTAGGTGACTTCTGAAGGCAATTGGCGCCACTAGATTTTAGTTGGGGGTATCGGAGTGCATACATATATGCATACCCCATACATAAATTGATAAACCATTAAAATGAAGATCAGCAAGGAAAGCAGTGCTGGGCAACAATGGAACATTCTAAAGGATGGATATAAAAACGTCCCATTGTTTCCCAACACTGCTTTCCTTGTTTTTATTTCTAATCTTAGTTTGATTGTTTTTTCAGCCCCCCCCCCCCCCTTTCGAAAGCCGAAATCACTCGGGGGCGAGTGATACAGTTGTAAAAGGAAAAAAAATCTGCGCTAAACCCTATAAAACGAAATAAATAAATGAACAAGTGAACAAATGTGTTGCAAATTAATGATGATCAAGATGGTATAAAAAACAAACATAAGTGAAGTGGTGCAGCAACTAAAAAAAATTAAATATTTAGTCCATAAGAGTGTAAAATAAAAATAGTGCGCTACCACATAAATGAGGTGAAAATGTGTTAATGAGTGAAAAACCTTAAAGGAGTTGTAAAGGAAAAAAAATGTTTTGCCTAAAATTAATGTCTGCAAGGTAGACAGACAGAATAGTGTAAGGATTCTGTTAAAAAACGAGTAAATACCTATTAAATTCCTTCATCTATATCACCTCCGGCGTTCTAGTTTCTGTTCTCTCATTCACTTCCTGGTTTGCATCGCTCGTTCATGTAAGAACTACATTTCCCAGTATGAATTGCGGCACGCCCAGTAATTCACACCTCCTTGAAGTCTCTAACACGTAGAGAGCGTCCTGCCACACAAATGTAGTTCCCAGGAAGGGGGCGAGCACGTCACTGACCACCGCAGTAAAGCCTCCCTTCACGGTGGTCAGTAAAATCAGACAAGCAGAAAGTGAACAGAACAGAGAAGAAATAGAGCAACTTCTGAGCAAAAACAAACAATGAGGAAGTGAAAAGAGGAATGTCTGCAGGAAAATGATGCTTATTATGAAAAAAAAAAATCCTTTACAACCCCTTTAAATGAGAGAATATCTAGAAAAATAGATACAATGTCCTAAACAAGCAATTAGGGATCCAAAAAAATGATCGAAGTAGCTTCACAATTCCCGGCATCCACCATTACAACAGAATGACAACTTGTCTGCAGGTAAGATTTTCAGTTCATCAAAGAAAAAAGGCAATCACTGCCGCTTACCAAATCTGTTGGATCTCAGGTAATAGAGATCAAATAGGCATGTCAGAACACCATCAGCCAGATAGGGATCAGCATCTGAAGTTTCCAATGAAGGTGCAGATATCCCGTCCCAGCTATGCAAAACTCCTTTTTCAATGGATTTTATACATCAAATGGATATCCAAACTTGCTCACCATACCGGTATTGTTAATAGGGGCAGAAAGAGAAAGGCTTCATGGTGCAGTTTGTTTAAAAGATTTGTTACTCCAAATCGGAACATAACATCATGCTAAAAACAAAGTTCCACACAAAAAATAAAAAAAACACAGTCAGCACATAGCCTGACTGGCTCAAGTATGATAGCGTCTAGGATAGTGACTCCACCCAATGCATTTCCTCACATAGGGATTCTTCAGGGAAAGGAGATCAATGGCCGCCGCTGTATCACGGGAGCGCGCCCGCAAGAGCTTTCCACCATGCGAGTTCGCTCGCATGAAGGTGGAAAGCTCTTGCTGGAGGCGAGACAGCCCCCGAGGGACCCCAGAAAACAAGATCGGGGCCACTGTGTGCAAAACGAGCCGCACAGTCTAAGCAAGTATGACATGTTTGTTATTTAACCACTTAACCCCCGGACCATATTGCTGGTCTAAGACCAGAGCACTTTTTGCAATTCGGCACTGTGTCGCTTTAACTGACAATTGCGCGGTCGTGCGACGTGGCTCCCAAACAAAAGTGGCGTCCTTTTTTTTTTTTTTCCCCACAAATAGAGCTTTCTTTTTGTGGTATTTGATCACCTTGCGGTTTTTAGTTTTTGCGCTATAAACAAAAATGGAGCGACAATTTTGAAAAAATTTATATTTTTTTTACTTTTTGCTATAATAAATATCCCACATATTTCCTCAGTTTAGGCCGATACGTATTCTTCTACATATTTTTCGTAAAAAAAAAAATTGATTGGTTTGCGCAAAAGTTATAGCGTTTACAAAATAGGGGGTATTTTTATGGCTTTTTTTTTTTTTTTTACTGGACACATTTTTGGGACCATTGGCATTTTTATAGCGATCAGTGCTATAAAAATGCATTGGATTACTATAAAAATGCCACTGGCAGTGAAGGGGTTAACACTAGGGGGGCGGGGAAGGAGTGAAGTATGTTCCCTGGGTGTGTTCTAACTGTAAGGAGGGGGGGGTGGACTGACATGGGGGAAATGACTGATCTTCTGTTCATACATTGTATCAGCATTTCTCTCCCCTGTCAGGACCGGAAGCTGTGTGTTTACACACACAGCTCCCGATCCCTGCTCTGTAACGAGCGATCGCGTGTGCCCGGCAGCGATCGTGCCTGCTGGGCACGCGCACACGAGTCAGGGGCGAGCGGGGGGCCCCCTAGTGGCCTGTGAGAGAGCCGACGTATAGCTACGGGCTCTCGCGCAGGGGCGGCTGGTTGGCAAGTAGTTAAAAAAAAACAAAAAAACACTTTAGTGTGCCTTTAAAGTGAAACTGCTGCAGATTAAGATCGGGTCCCCTCCCAGGGCTGTGCTGTGTGACGGAGCTGTGTAGATCTTAGAAAAGGATGAACAGGAACCCATATCATTTGGCAGGTTTGTGTATTTAGCGGTTTGCCTGAAGTTCAGCTTTAAGTGGAGTATACCTTTTATCTTGGGCAGATTCTATCGCTGACTAAGGCCTTCATGGATTGATTTATTTGCCTATTACAGGTATTTATATATTGTAGCGCCCTCAATGTATGCAGCACTTTATAAGCAATATTGAAATACTTTTATAGCTTCCCTTTAATTTTGGATCTGTTGAGAGGAATGCCGCTTTACCCGGGGCTGATGCGTGCATTGTTGGTGAATTTGGGTCTTCACAAGCATTTTGAACGAGATTATCCTTGTGTATTGTGTTCCCTACAAACCGCAAACTGAACAATCCCCATTGAAGCCATGCAAATCAGTCCCAGTGCGGATGGTGGCGATTCTTTCCTCGCCGCGTACTACAGATTAGCTCTGAAATTATAGGTTGCGATTAGGGAATGCCTTGTGCTGCCGATCCTCTCCCTGTAATTTGCTCTAATGAATGTGGAGGTTGGAGGGCAGAAAGTTAGCTTCAGGTTGGAGCTTGCCGTCTCCTGCGAGCGTGCTGCGACTGGCTTCTCGCATAGTTCACGTGGAAAGTTTATTTTTTAACAAATAGTGGCCTTTTAGGGTGAAAAAAAAAAAAAGAAGCTCCATCCCTCTCTGCAAAGGCAAACACTAAGATTCCAGCCTGACTGCTGGAAATAGTCTTTGTTTATTCTGGAATACAAGCAGACGGCTGTAGGGAAGGCAGGATCGGCACAGAGAAGCGTGTTAAAAAATGCCTGCATGCCTTGGCAAGACATGGCTGAGCAGGCCAGAGACACGAATGGAGGACGCAGTGCTGAGCTGAGCTTTTGGAAGATACAGACATGAGTGCCTTGCTCTTAAAGCTGAAGTTTAATCTGCTTATACAGTGCCTTGAAAAAGTATTCATACCCCTTGACATTTTCCACATTTTGTCATGTTGCAAACAAAAATGTAAATGTATTCTATTGGGGTTTTATGTAATGGACCAACACTAAGTGGCACATAATTGTGAAGTGGAAGGAAAATGATAAATGGTTTTCTTTTTTCTTTTTTTTTTTTTATTACAAATATATACCGTATTTATCGGGGTATTGCGCGCTCCGGCGTATATCGCGCACCCCTAAAGTGGACCTGCATTCCTGTAAAAAAAAAAACATTTTAGTACTTACAGTTTTGGTGTCTTGCGCGGCGTCCATCAGCGGCCTCGTCGGGTCCGGCGTCCGTCTGCGGCTTCGGTGGTGTCCTCCTCGTCGGGTCTGGCGTTCTTCTGCGGTGTCCTCCCCGCTCGATCCCCGCGCCGAGTTTGAACCACTGCGCCGGCATAAACCGAGCGCAGTACACTTGGGTATAGTAGTCGGGCAGGCTCGGCTCCTCTCGCGGTCACGTCCAGAACGTGACCACGAGAGGAGCCGAGCCTGCCCGAGTGTACTGCGCTCAGTATATGCCGGCGCAGTGGTTCAAACTCGGCGCGGGTATCAGCGTATATCGCGCACCCACGATTTTGCCCTGATTTTCAGGGCAAAAAAGTGCACGTATACGCCGTTTAAATACGGTATGTGAAAAGTGTGGAGTGCATTTGTATTCACCCCCCCGAGACAATACTTTTGTAGAACCCCCTTTCGCTGCAATTACATCTGCAAGTCTTTTTGGGGATGTCTCTACCAGCTTTGCACATCTAGAGAGGGACATTTTTATCCATTCTTCTTTGCAAAACAGCTCAAGCTCTGTCATATTGGATGGAGAGCGTCTGTGAACAGCAATTTTCAAGTCTTGCCACAGATTCTCAATTGGATTTAGGTCTGGACTTTGACTGGGCCATTCTAACACATGAATATGCTTTGATCTAAACCATTCCATTGTAGCTCTGGCTGTATGTTTAGGGATGTTGTCCTGCTGTAAGGTGAACCTCCTCCCCAGTCTCAAGTCTTTTGCAGAATCTAAGAGGTTTTCTTCTAAGATTGTATTTGGCTCCATGCGTCTTTCCATCAACTCTGACCAGCTTCCCTGTCCCTGCTGAAGAAAAGCATCCCCACAACATGATGCTGCCACCACCATGTTTCACGGTGGGGATGGCGTGTTCAGGGTGATGTGCAGTGTTGGTTTTCTACCACACAGTGTTTTGCTTTTAGGCCAAAAACGTGGCCTATCGCAAACTGGAGATTTTGGCCTGGATTCACAGACACTGGCGCATTTTTAATGCCGCCGTAGCGTATCTCCTTTACGCTATGCTGACGCAGCTCAGAGAGGCAAGCACTGAATTCACAAAGCACTTCTTTCCAAATCTACGCTGGGTTTCCAAGGCGTACGTCGGCGTAAGTGGAAGTGGGCGTGAGCCATGCTAATGAGGCGTGACCCCATGCAAATGATGGGCCGAGCGCCAGACAGCTACGAATCGCCAACTGCGCATGCGCCGTCCCGTGGGCGCAACTCAGTGCGCATGCTCACAATCACGTCGGAACTACTGCTTAAGATACGTCGGATCACTGCCTACGGCGTGAACGTAACCTACGCCTAGTCATATTCACGTCCTATGTAAACTACGTAAAATATGTCGGCTTGTGTTCCCTGTTGCAGCCCTTTGCATGGATGCTGCTGCGTTACACCTCCTTTATGGGGCATAACTTTACGCCGGACGTATGACTTTACGCGCACTGCGTCGGACGTACGTTCGTGAATCGGCGTCTCTCCCTCATTTGCATATGTGAATAGAAAATCAATGGGAGCTCCAAATACGTCCAGCGTAAATATGCGCCCACTCTACTCTGGCGTAGGCAAGTTACGTCGGTCTGATGAAACCTATTTTCAGGCGTATGTTAGTTTCTGAGTCCGGCGCATAGATACGACAGCACATATTTGCACTTACGCAGCGTATCTCAAGATACGTCGGTGCAAGTGCTTTGTGAATCCGGGCCTTTGTGTTTAGTCCATTACATAAAATTCCAATAAAATTAATTTACGTCTTTGGTTGCAACATGTAAAATTTCAAGGGGTATGAATACTTTTTCAAGGCACTGCATGTTGCTTTCCATGGTTCATCCTTTTCCTACCCCCTTCAACGTACCAATGAAAATACTAAATAAAACCTTTACGGGTTAATTACATACCTTGTTTGGGAGTCAATCACATGACCAGAGAATAGGTAAGGCTAGGCATCTTCCCTCAATGGTAGGAGTCTCCAAACTTTCTAACAAAGGGCCAGTTTACTTTAGGGGGGCCAGACTGTGGCCAGTGGGAGTAGAAAATGTTCTGGTGTCAGTGGGAGTAAATACCGCCACATCTTTAATGGGGGGCATAATGCTCCATCATTGGTGTAAGTGGGAAGACTAGTGCCCCATCATTGGTGTCAGTGGATGGCCTTTCATGCTAGACTGGGTTCGGGTTAATCCAGAAGCTTTTGGTATCGGTGGTAGGAATAGTGCCCCAATTGTTGGTGTGAATGGGAGGAATAGTGCCCCATTGTTGGTGTCAGTGGATGGAAGGGTGCCCATCATTGGTATCGGTGGTAGGAATCGTGCCCCCATTGTTGGTGTCAGTGGGTGGAAGGTTGCCCCTCATTGGTATCCGTGAGAGAAATGGTGCCCCATTGGTGAAAGCACAGCTTTCTGTTTTGCCAGCAATAGTACAGAGAGGAGGAGAGTGCTGGGTGGAGGTGCGGGCTGAGCTCTCTGACTCCACTTTATACACAGAAGGATTGCGAACTCCTGACAGCACCCCAGGGTGCTGAGTCACCCCCGGTTGAACAACACTGGACTTTGGGATATATAGTGTTCATAGAACAATGTACGTGACCACAACTAGTGTACCCTTCTCATTCCAAACCAAAGTAAAAATGGAGAACGTGAGGTTTAGGAGCTCACAGAGGGCGTTGCAAGGAGGCATGAAAAAAAACGTAAAACGATTTAATGAAAAATAGATTACAGGGCCGTTAGGTAGTGGATGTGTATGGATCGTTTGCAGAGCATATTGTTTAGTGCCAGCTGAAGAGCTGCAAAGAAGAGGGTGCAGGAACAATGCAGAGGAGTCGCAAGACCCTAGAGACACAATGATACCATTTTCTTATTTTGGCTGGCAGCCTTGAACAGTTTATTAAATGCTTATTATATAAACCAGACAACATGCCGCCATCAATGGCACTTTCTTTTTTTAGGTTTTGCCAAAATAACCCCATAATGGAAGAGGAGGAGCCTGTACAAATATGACTTCTTTATTAATCAGTGCAAAGGACGTTGTGATGTCTGAATGTGGCCCTGATGGTCGCCAATTGCAGAGGTGACACCGCAGATTGGGCTACAGGTGTAAATTGGTTATTGATTCACAGGGAGGAAATGAGCCATCAGGTGCCCCCTATCCTCCGCCCTGCCGTGTTATCACTACCTGGACCTGTTCCGTATTTCCTCCAACCCTGCTGGCTCTTTCAACTGTGAAATCATTAATTTTGAACGCTCTGACGCTCTCCGGCCTCCCCCTTTAATGCCTGCATTCCTGGTCGCTCCCACGGAAATTGTGCAAAACGCGCCAGCCTGTATCGGATTCCTTGCATGTTTCTTGTAGCCTCTATGGTTGAAGTCGATATTTATTAGTTAACGTTTCAGTGACCGTAAAATGTTTCTGATAAACAACCTGCCAGCCTTTCATGCTAGACCGGGTTCGGGTTAATCCAGAAGCTTTAGTGTACAGGAAATTTCCCATCTTCAGATGATGATAAAAGAACTCTGTACAGTATATATGTATGTGCGGTGCATTTTGTCCATTTTTTTTTTTTTTTCTTTTTTTAGCAGGGAATAGTTGCAGCTTTTTATTAGTGTCTGTGTCCCCCTTTGGGAGATTCTCCTTGCTTCCCGTCTTAACACAACAGGAAGAAAGATTAAGTCCCACACATATACAGTTCGTGTCCTTTTTGGAAAATGTTACATTGATAACTGTAAAAGTAGGTATATTCTGGATAAGTAGTCACCAGTTCGCAGTATGTAGTGGCAGGACAGCCAGTGATCAGTATGTAGTGGCAGAGCGGTCAGTAATTAGTATGTAGTGGCAGAGCGGTCAGTAATCAGTATGTAGTGGCAGAACAGTCAGTGATCAGTATGTAGTGGCAGGGTGGTCGGTGATCAGTATGTAGTGGTCGGTGATCAGTGTGTAGTGGCAGGGTGGTCGGTGATCAGTGTGTAGTGGCAGGGTGGTCGGTGATCAGTATGTAGTGGCAGGGTGGTCGGTGATCAGTATGTAGTGGCAGGGTGGTCGGTGATCAGTATGTAGTGGCAGGGTGGTCGGTGATCAGTATGTAGTGGTCGGTGATCAGTATGTAGTGGTCGGTGATCAGTGTGTAGTGGCAGGGTGGTCGGTGATCAGTATGTAGTGGCAGGGTGGTCGGTGATCAGTATGTAGTGGCAGGGTGGTCGGTGATCAGTATGTAGTGGCAGGGTGGTCGGTGATCAGTATGTAGTGGCGTGGTGGTCAGTGAGCAGTATGTAGTGGCAGGGCGATCGGTATGTAGTGGCAGGATGGTCAGTGATCAGTATGTAGTGGCGTGGCCGTCAGGGAGCAGTAATGTAGTGGCGTGGCCGTCAGGGAGCAGTAATGTAGTGGCGTGGCCGTCAGGGAGCAGTAATGTAGTGGCGTGGCCGTCAGTGAGCAGTAATGTAGTGGCGTGGCCATCAGTGAGCAGTAATGTAGTGGCGTGGCAATCAGTGAGCAGTAATGTAGTGGCGTGGCAGTCAGTGAGCAGTAATGTAGTGGCGTGGCCGTCGGTGAGCAGTAATGTAGTGGCGTGGCCGTCAGTGAGCAGTAATGTAGTGGCGTGGCGGTCAGTGAGCAGTAATGTAGTGGCGTGGCCATCAGTGAGCAGTAATGTAGTGGCGTGGCCATCAGTGAGCAGTAATGTAGTGGCGTGGCGGTCAGTGAGCAGTAATGTAGTGGCGTGGCGGTCAGTGAGCAGTAATGTAGTGGCGTGGCGGTCAGTGAGCAGTAATGTAGTGGCGTGGCCGTCGGTGAGCAGTAATGTAGTGGCGTGGCCGTCAGTGAGCAGTATTGTAGTTGTGGTCATTAAGCAGTAATGTAGTGGCAGGTTAGTCAGTAAGCAGATGAACAGAATTCACGCTGGAGAAGCCTCTCCCCATCAGCCACATACAGTACCACAGGCGGTTAAAAGACTTGCAGGGCTGCTAACTCTGCTCCTCCTCCATCTTCATCTGCTGGATCAGCAATAGCAGCCATCTGTGCAGTGAGGAACAGAGGTGGCCACACCGTTGTCCCATCCACCACCTTTGACTGACCCAGAAAAAGCTGTTGAGTGACCCCTTAGCTTCTGGCCCCAGGATACTTGGCACTGGGAGGAGAAATCCAATCTGATCTCCGGGAGAGGAGAGAATCACAGGCAGCCCAACTCCCCCTTCCCTGATGACCTGCGATTCCCTATCGCGAAGTTGTGGAAACAAGTGAGGGGAAATGTTGATGTTGTGCGGGGACCTGATGTTCTCCTTAACAAGCCTTTATGTCATCTTTTAGTAGAACGCGGGTGGGCGGCGCTGCCTTTGTTGGTACAATTTTTAGCTTTTTGCCATGGCACCCTGCAGCAGGGCTGTCTTAATGAGAGGGCACACCTGGGCACTGCCCAGGGGCCTCAGCTGCATGGGGGCCCTCTGCACTTTCCCCAAAGCAGCTGGTCCTTGAGCCCGCACTGCCCCGAAATTGGGGGCCACATGATGGCACTGAGAGTGATACACAGGGGAGGCAATCGGCCTCCTACCTACTTTATGCCTGTTTACCTGCACTGTCATTGTTGTAGGGGCCCCAGAGCATTGCAGAGCCCAGATGGCACTCCTGGGTGCAGTGGCACATTGGTTGAGAGGGGCTGTTTTGTCTTTCTGTCTATTTTGATCACATTCTACTTTTCGGAAATGTCACACTGTTGGGGGATCACGAATATTATAGTGAGCTCACCTGTATCCTCTGACTGAATATTGATAACACAACACTTGTCTTACAGGTACCAGTATTACCTCCAGTTAAAAAAGAATGTCTATGATGGACATGTGCACTGTACTGTGGAGCAGTACGTTCGACTAGCTTCCCTGGCCCTTCAAGGTAATGCTTTTTTTTAATCATAATTGTCCTTAAATGATAGAGTATTGTGGTCATGTTTTGCTTTTGTCATTCTTTAAAGGGGGCAAAGGAGATGTTCTGCTTATAAGCGTAGACTTGTAGGGGTTTGTTGGTTGGGGATCTCAGCAGCAGTGGGTGGGTGGAGGTGGGGGCAGAGGGGTCAGTGGCCCCCGGGCGCAACATTGAGGGGGCGCATCCCATGCCCGCCATCCAGAGTCATTCCGTCCACTATTCTTTATCTACACTGTCCCGTCTGGCCGGCTCGCTTTCCCCAACTTGGACTGCGCTCTGTGACCGCCGCTCTGTAATGGACAAGTGGCGGACATGGGTGCCCAGTGATTGGCTGAAATTGTCACCTGTGGCCGCGGGGCTTGTTTGTGAATGAAGATGGCAGTCGGTGCTTCATGCGCAGCGCCGCTTGTTTCCAGAGTCCCGCCTCGCTGTTCAGCTGCCTCTACACTGGCATGCCGTGTCTCTCCTCCACTCCGGATCTCCTCGAGTCCTCATTGTAACACTGTCTGGCAGAGGCCACATAATAGCAGATGGGACTCGGGGAACTGAAAGAGGCGAGTGACGTGTTGCCGGGCCCAGGGGTGTGGATATGGTCGGGGGAGAGGTAGGTCAGTGCAGGTATCAGGTAGGTCTGTAGTGGTCAGTGTAGGAATCTGGTCAGTGTAATGGTCAGGTAGAGGTCAGTACAGGTGTCTGTGTAGGTATCGGGTCAGTGTAGTAATAAGGTAGGTTGGTGTAGGAATCGGGTCAATGTAGAGGTCAGTACAGGTGTCTGTATCGGGTCAGTGTAGTAATAAGGTAGGTCGGTGTCGGTATAGGAATCGGGTCAATGTAGTGGTCAGGTAGAGGTCAGTACAGGTGTCTGTGTAGGTATCGGGTCAGTGTAGTAATAAGGTAGGTCGGTGTAGGTGTCAGTGTAGGAATCGGGTCAATGTAGTGGTCAGGTAGAGGTCAGTACAGGTGTCTGTATCGGGTCAGTGTAGTAATAAGGTAGGTCGGTGTAGGAATCGGGTCAATGTAGTGGTCAGGTAGAGGTCAGTACAGGTGTCTGTATCGGGTCAGTGTAGTAATAAGGTAGGTCGGTGTCGGTGTAGGAATCGGGTCAATGTAGTGGTCAGGTAGAGGTCAGTACAGGTGTCTGTATCGGGTCAGTGTAGTAATAAAGTAGGTCGGTGTCGGTGTAGGAATCGGGTCAATGTAGTGGTCAGGTAGAGGTCAGTACAGGTGTCGGTGTAGGTATCGGGTCAGTGTAGTAATAAGGTAGGTCGGTGTAGGTGTCGGTGTAGGAATCGGGTCAATGTAGAGGTCAGTACAGGTGTCTGTGTAGGTGTCGGTGTTGAAATCGGGTCAGTGTAGTAATAAGGTAGGTGGGTAGGTCGGTGTAGGTGTCGGTGTAGGAATCGGGTCAGTGTAGTGGTCTAGTAGGTCAGTGCAGGAATCAGGTCAGTGCAGAAATTGGGTCAGTGTAGTGGTCTAGTAGGTGTCAGTGTAGAAATCAGGTAAGTGTAGTGGTCAGGTAGGTCAGTACTACTGGAAGGACGACTACAAGCCCATGGGTTAGGGGATGCATATTACTTGCCTTGCCCCGGGCGCTGGCAACCCATGCTATGCCATTGCTCAGCAGTGAGACCCCCACCACAGTTGCCATTACTGTTCGTGCCCACCTTTATAGCCTCACTGCAGTGTTTCCCTTGCATCACTACGGGATTTGGCAATGACATAGGGGAACCACTGCACATGGGGTGGGAAGTGCTAAAAGTAATGGCAGCTGCAACATTGCAGCAGAGGGGTGATAGGACACATTGGTGATGAGATTATTTGTTGTGGGGAACTTTGGTTTTTATTTTTTAACACCTTGCTTGGGTTTCTTAAAGCATATAGGCCCAGATTCTCGTAGATGGGCGTAAATTTGGGCGGGCGTAACATATCTGATTTACGTTACGCCGCCGCAAGTTTTTCAGGCAAGTGCTTTATTCACAAAGCACTTGCGTGTAAAGTTGCAGGGGCGTAACGTAAATCACCCGGCGGAATTCAAATTCGGCGGGTATCATTTAAATGATGCGCGTCCCCGCGCCGAACGAACTGCGCATGCGCCGTCCCTAAAAAATCCCAGCGTGCATTGCTCTAAATGACGTCGCAAGGACGTCATTGGTTTTGACGTGGACGTAAATTACGTCCAGCACCATTCACAGACGACTTACGCAAACGACGTAACTTTTTACATTTTAGACGCGGGAACGACGGCCATACTTAACATTGACTGCGCCTCATAGACCCAGGGGCAACTTTACGCCGGGAAAAGCCTAACGTAAACGTTGTAACTTTACTGCGTCGGCCGCGCGTACGTTCGGGAATTCGCGTATTTAGCTAATTTGCATACTCGACGGGGAAATCGACGGAAGCGCCACCTAGCAGGCAAAAAAAAAATTGCAGTTAAGGGATATCTATGCGTAACTGATTCTAAGAATCAGTCGCATAGATACGACGGCGCTAGGCAGAGATACGACGGCGTATCTGGAGATGCGCCGTCGTATCTCTCGAATCTGGGCCATAGTTTTCAGATGTTTAAAGCACAAGAACTGCCAACAAAGGGCCTCCTGCAGCTAAGGCTCATGTGCTGGCCCAGGAATCCAAGAACCAAGGGCCAAATCCACAAAGATCCGGCGTAACTTATTTTTTTCCATTTAAGTTACACTGCCTTAAAATTTCTACCTAAGTGCCCGATCCACAAAGCACTTACCTAGAAATTTTGGGCTGTGTAAGTTAAATTCCGCCGTCGCAAGGCGTTCCTATTCAAATGGGGGCGATTCCCATTTAAATTGGGCGCGCTCCCGCGCCGGCCGTACTGCGCATGCTCGTGACGTAATTTTCCCGACGTGCATAGCGCGAAATTACGTTACGCCGAGCTTTGTGGATTGCGACGGGTCAATAAAGTTGCGTCGGGAAAAAAAAAAGATACGGCGGGAAAAAAAAAATTCAAAATTTAAAAAAAATCGCGTCGCTGGACAGAAAGGTCTGCTTTTACATGGTGTACTAACTTTACACCATGTAAAAGCAGCCCTAATTTTGCGTATGCAAAATAAAACTTACGGAGAAAAAACGAAGCTGAAAAGCTTTGTGGATCTCCGCAAGTGCTAATTTGCATACCCGAGGCGGCATTTCGACGCGAAATGCCCCCAGTGGCGGATGCGGTACTGCATCCTAAGATCCGGCAGTGTAAGTCCCTTACACATGCCGGATCTTCTGCCTAACTATGGAAAACTGATTCTGTGGATCAGTTCCATAGTTAGGAACAGCAGTTACGCTGTCGTATCCCTTTTGTGGATTTGGCCCCAAGATCTCACCAACACTATCCCTGAAAGGGATTTAAAGTTGATGGTGATTTTTTTTAAGTGATTGTAAAGGTTCACCTTGTAATACAGCCCATTCAGTTTAAAATAGAAATGAAAGGCAAAACATTTGTGTATACAGTACATATAAAAAAGGGGGAAGAGATATTCATAATGTTTGATCATATTCCGTCTGTTCTCAGCTGCATAATAGCTGGGGGTGGAGAAACAGCAGATGACTGAGCTTCCCAGTGAATGGCTGTGCATGATGGGGGTGTCAGGACAAGTCTGATCATTGGAGGAGAGCACATCGTTGGAGTTCCCAGCACAGCCAGAGAGCTGACCATGCTGTGCTCTTCTGCTTAGTGTGGTCAGTTTTTAATAGGAAAGCAGAGGGACTGGCAGGAATACCAGGGATTTCACACAAAGGAAGCAATACAAAGAACAGGATATTTTTCATACAAGTACATGGTACAGCAGGCACATATCAGCAGGATTGGGACTTCCTGAAGTGTTGGGCTTACATATTCTTTATCTTTAATTCTGAAATATCTTACAAAAAACAAATTGCCAGCCTTTGGTGGTCTGACCCTGTTCTGAAAAAAAAAAAAAGGTTGGTTGCTATTGCAACCATCCTTCTGAGAATTCCATTGGCCCGGTCTAAATGTTTTCATTTTGAGTCACAGACCTAGAGCAAGCATCCTAATGATCGTCCTCGGAGAGTTTGAAATCCCTAACTGCTGACTTGTTCTGGGTTAGTGACTCACTGTAGGCAAAGCATCAGAAAGATAGCCAGACAAATGGCATGTTTTCAGGAGGCCAACAGTGGCAACCTCCATAAACTCTGACAGGTTCTCTTTAATGACCAACTCCTTTCAAAAAACCTATGCTGGTGTGCACAGGCTCCTGTAAATGGCAGACCACCATTGTTGGTTTCTTGGTTGAAGTATTCATAATTGGCTAAAAATTCTGAATATAATTAATAACATACTGCAGGAAAGCTCTGCGAAAGTGATGGGATGAATGAAGTTTTTCCTATTGGAAATGCAAATATTCAACTATGATCATTCAACGAGCCGTAATTTACAGACCCCCCCCCCCTTTTTTTTAAATAAGGTGGTAATGTTTTGGAATCGGGAATTGGGATGGATGTTAAAGTGGAGTTCCACCCAAAAGTGGAACTTCCGCTTTAAGCACCCCTCACCCCATTACATGCCACATTTGGAGGGGGGGGGGGCTTCAGTAGGATTGGGACTTCCTGTCTCACTTCCTCCTTCCGCCCAGGGACCGCCTCCACGACTTCTTTTCTCGCCTTAGGTGGCTCCTCCCTCTAGGCGATCACCTGGGACACGTGACAGGTCCCAGGAGATCGCCTGTCCATTCATAAAGCGCAGCGCCGCTCGCACATGCGCAGTGAGTGCCCGGCCGTGAAGCCGAAAGCTGTCACGGCCGGGTGCCTACACTATAAATGGAGGCGCCGGCCGTAGAGGGGGGTGGAAGCTGAGCTCCAGGCAGCCGCTTCGCTGGACCGTGGAGCAGGTAAGTGTCTGTTGATTAAAAGTCGGCAGCTAAACTTTTTGTAGCTGCTGACTTTTTTAATAAACACACAAAGGCTGGAACTCACCTTTTTAAAATTTGTGAAAATTTAGCAAAATTCCCCATCGGTTAAATGTCACAAATGTTTCAATTGTGTGCATTTTCTTTGGCAAACTATTGAACAAATGCTTAGTGTCAATCGGGGTCAATGTCTAAATTGTAACCCTTATCCTTGATCAATATTGGTGACATTGGGAAGTTACAAGCTTTTTGGTGACTGTCATATTAAAGCAGTCATGGGCAGACAATGACCCTCTAACCACTAAGAAGTATCTGCATGCCCATTCTACCTAATACGGCTCATCACCTCTTTGGCAGCTGGAGTGTTGGAAGGTCCCCATCCATCCACCAACTGCTCATTTCAAAGTCTAGTATTCTCTATAGGACTAACACTACAGCTTTATATTTGCAAATGTTTTGAAGTTTCTGGTAATGAATGGGGATGTGTTCTGTCTTGCAGTGGAGCTTAAAGATCCCAATGTGTATGAGACACAGGACTTCCTCAGAGACGGCATGCTGTTTCCCGTGGTAAGTTTCCATATTACATGGTGTGTATTTCTTTACATTGCATCGTTGTACCAGATCGCTGGGATCCCTTTTCTCCATATCCCAGATAGCAAGGATAACTTGCCACAGATGTATGTGGCAGTGTTGAATTGTAAGTCTGTTTAACTTGTTGCGCGTTTTTCACTGAGCACTTGAAGCTCACATTCTACAATTTGTAGCAAATTTGCGTGGGGAGTCTCTTGCAAGAGCAAAGTTGCAGTTGTGAGTCTACAGCAAGAGCCCTGCAAATCTACAGCATAAATATTCAGCCACAGTGACCCCTGTGGTGGGATGAATATTGCACATCATTACTAAACCAGAACTTGCAGAAGCCCTAGAGAATGTTTGCAAAGAAAGTTGATCTGGAGTCCTACCATGCGGAATTGCTGCAATTGTGCAACAAACTTGTGAAGCCTCTGGCAAGGCATTTGCTATATGGGATCTTCCATGTGTCAAATTTGAGATGCAAATGTGAATGTTTAAACCAATCATACAAATTTAAAGTGTATTTATTGTCAAAATGTATTATTTATTTGTATTTGTTTTTGATAGAAAAGGAGGAAGAGTTTATAACCTAGGGCTGGGCGATTTTGCCCCAAAAAAATCAGATTTAAAAAAAATAAAAAAACTAGATTCACGATTTCTGATGGACACCGCGCCGGCAGGAGTTTTTAGGTGAGGCCGAGGCCTAGTCCGCCGCAATCCTGGGAAAAAGCCACGGACTAGGCCGAAGCCGCGGCCTCGCCTTAAAAATCCTGCCCGCATCTCGCCGCGATCCTGGGAAAAGGTCGCGGCTTCCACCTATTCCAGCCTTTTCCCAGGATCGCGGCGAGCTGCGGGCAGGATTTTTTAGGCGAGGCCTTGGCTTCGGCCTAGTCCGCGGAGCACCGGTCCTATGGAAAAAAAAATATCTAATCGATTCAGTCAAAATCTGAATCGATTTGCCCTTGCAACTCGATTCAGATTTTAAATCAATTTTTTTCCCCAGCCCTATGATAACCCCTAACATGTAAAGCCCAATTTTTAGTACAGGAACCCCCCCCCCCCCCAAAAATGAAATACCGTTGCGGTCGTGCATTGCACTGGAGGACATTCCGAGCCTGCAGAGAGGCACCCTACAGTTAGGTCCATATATATTTGGACACCGGCACAATTTTCATACTTTTGGCTCTGTATGCCACCAGAATACAATTAAAATGAAACGATCCTAATGAATTTATAGTGCAGACTCTCAGCTTTAATTCAAGGTGTTGAACATAAATATTGAGTACACATTTTAGGAACTGCAACCATTTGTTTTACACAGTCCCTCCATTTTCAGGAGCTCAAATGTAATTGGACAAATGCATATATTCATAAATAAAATGTTAATTTTTAATATTTTGTTGTGAATCCTTTAATGACAATGACTGCCTGAAGTCTGGAACCCATGGACATTACCAAAGACTGGGTTTCCTCCTTTCTGATGCTATTCCAGGCTCTAATTGCAGCTGTCTTCAGTTGTTCTTCGTGCCTTTAGTTTTGCCTTCAGCAAGTAAAATGCATGCTCAATTGGGTTGAGATCAGGTGATTGACTTGGCCATTACAGAATATTCCACTTCTTTTCCTTCAAAAGCACCTGTGTTGCTTTTTGCAGTGTGTTTTGGTTCATTGTCCATTTTTACTGTGAAGGGCCATCCAACCAGCTTTGCTGCATTAGGCTGAATCTGGGCTGACAGTATATCTCTAAATACTGCAGAATTCATCGGGCTACGTCTGTCACATCATCCATGAACACCAATGACCCAGTGCTACTGGAAGCCATGCATGTCCATGCTATCACACTGCAGGCTCCACCATGTGACCACAGATGAGGTTGTGTGCTTTGGATCATGAGCTGTTTCAAGCCTTCTCCACACTTTGTTTTTTTTTTTTTTCTTCTCGTCATTCTGGTACCGATTAATCTTAGTTTCATCCATCCAAAAAATGCTTTTCCAGAACTGGTCTAGCTTTTTTAGATGTTTTTTGGCAGTCTAATCTGGCTTTTCTATTCTTCAGGCTTATGAATGGTTTGCACCTCTGTATTTGCTCTGTATTTGCTCTGGTGAAGTCTTCTCGATTGTCAAAATCTACAATTCTACATCTACCTCCTGGAGAGTGTCCTCCACTTGTCTGGATGTTGTGTTTTTTTTCTTTACCATAGAAAGGATCCTGCAATCATCCACCACTGTTGTCTCCCTTGGATATCCAGGCCTTTTTATGTTGCTGAGCTCACTAGTTCTTTCTTCTTTCCTCAGAATGTACCAAACTGTTGCTTTGGCTACTCCTAATGTTGCTGCTATCACAATGGCTTTGTTTCGTTTTTGAAGCCTTACAATGGCCTGTTTCACTTGCAAGGACAGCTCTTTTGAACACATGATGTAGGTTCACAGCAATCTATTCCAAATGCAAATACCACACTTAGAATTAACTCCAGACCTTTTACCTGCTTAATTGACGAATACAGCTTTTTATTCAATTGTCCAATTAATTTTGGTCCCTTGAAAAAGTAGAGATGGCTATTCCTAAAGCTGTAGTAAACCGCTGGGGAAAAAAAACAAAACAAAAAACCTGTAAGACAATGGCATAATGTAATGTGCTAGTATGCAACGCATGCTAGCACATTATGAAATACTTTAGAACGGAGCCCCCACAGCGAAGCCTGGTCACCGCTGAGGAGGCTGACCTGTCGTCCTGACATTTCTTCCGGGTTCATGGGCTCCGGCGCTGTGAGTGGCCAGAGCCAAAACTACATCAAACCCGCGCATGCGCATGGGAGCCCTTGGTTTCGGCAAGAAGCTCTGAAGTTGCGGCGCGATACACCAGACCTTCAGAGCGCATGCACCTCTGATGTTAGCAGCAGCATGCATGGAGAATATCTCCTTAACATGTATGTTTTGGAGATATTAATTATTATATTAGGCTTGCCTGTAAGAAAAAGAGAAAATCACACAGCGGGGTATACAACTGCTTTAACAGCTGTAATTCCTAAACCCTTCCTTCGATTTGGATGTAAATACCCTCAAATTTCAGCCCATATCCATTATATAACTATAGCTTGAATGTGTTTTTTGGTAAAAAAAAGAAAAGAAAATTATATATATATATATATATATAATATTAATAATGGACCTAAATGTATATATTCATCAGCAGACAGGGGATCTGCTGCCACAATTAAAAATGTGTGAATGAGTGAATTTTGGGTGGAGAAACTTGACAGGCCTGCACAGAGTCATAACCTCAACCCGATGGAACACCTTTGAAATGAATTAGAGCGGAGACTGCAAGCCGGGCTTTCTCGTCCAACATCCGTGCCTGACCTCACAAAAGCGCTTCTGGAAGAATGGTCAAACATTCCCATAGACACACTCCTAATCCTTGTGGACAGCCTTCCCAGAAGAGTTGAAGCTGTTATAGCTGCAAAGGATGGGCCAACTCAATATTGAACCCTACGGACTAAGACTGGGATGCCATTAAAGTTCATGTGTGTGTGTGTAAGCCCAGGTTCACACTGGGTACGATTTCCTTCGATTTGAGATGCGATTTCACATGTGAAATCGCATCTCAAATCGGCGGCATTTGCTGGCAATGACACTGTCCTAATCGGTGCGACGCCGCATCTGCGGCGCTGCACCGATTTCAAAAAGTAGTTCCTGTACTACTTTTTGCGATTTCGGGCCGCGATTTACATAGACATCTGTGCAGAAACCTGCACAGATGTCTCTTAAATCGCGGCCGAAATCGGGACTGCCAGCGGGAGTGAAATCGTGCGAGTTCAGCTGAACTCGCACGGCTTCACTCCCGCAGCCCAGTGTGAACCAGGGCTAAAGCAGTGTTAAACTTGGCAGAAAATTTTGGTTTTAGTTTGAGGACTAAAATGGCATTTTAGTTTTTGTCCCATTTTAGTCTTCTGCAATTGTTTTAGTCGACTAAAATCTCCAGTACATTTTAGTAGACTAAAATCGTTTTAGTTGACTAAAACTCAGTCATTTAAAATAGAATGGGTGTAGTTTAAATTGTAATGCATTATTTAAGCGTTTCTCTCAGATTTCCAAACTCATTATATACTGCTGGAGTGAAAAATCGAATACGTTATTATTTATGTTGTTGAGGTATGAACACGCACTAAAGACCAGTGTTCATTTTGACGTCAAATTTCAATTCAGTTTTAGTCATTCAACTAAAATGGCATTTCAATTTTAGTCCCGTTTTTAGTTTTAGTTGTATTTGTCATCTCAATTGTTTTAGTTTTAGTTGACTAAAATCTTTTAGTCGACAAAATTAGCACTGGTGTAAAGGCAGGTGTCCCAATACTTTTGGCAATATTGTGTGTGTGTGTGTGTCTTATTTATTTTTACTTTTGTTGTTGTTGTTATTGTTATTATTATTATTATTATTATTATTATTATTATTATTATTATTATTATTATTATTATTATTATTATTATTATTGTTATAATATAATTACATTTTTTTTTTAAACTGCTAGCCGACCAGCCGCCGCAGTTGTACGGCGGCAGGTCGGCTCTGCTGGGCGAGAGCACGTAGCTATATGTCACCTCGCCCAGCAGCCAATAGGGGCGCGCGCCCCCCGCTCGTCCCTGACTCCCGTGCGTGTGCCCGGCGGTCGCGATCGCCGCCAGGCACCCGCGATTGCTCGTTACAGAGCGAGGACCGGGAGCTGTGTGTGTAAACACACAGCTCCCGGTCCTGTCGGAAGAAATGCCTGACCGTCTGTTCATACAATGTATGAACAGCGATCAGTCATTTCCCCTAGTGAGTCCCACCCCCCCCTACAGTTAGAACACACCCAGGGAACATACTTAACCCCTTCCCCGCCCCCTAGTGTTAACCCCTTCCCTGCCAGTGACATTTTTATAGTAATCAATGCATTTTCATAGCACTGATCGCTATAAAAATGCCAATGGTCCCAAAAATGTGTCCGAAGTGTCCGCCATAATGTCGCAGTACCGAGAAAAAAAAACGCTGATCGCTGCCATCATTAGTAAAAAAAAAAAAAATATTAATAAAAATGCCATAAAACTACCCCCTATTTTGTAAACGCTATAACTTTTGCGCAATCCAATCAATAAACGCTTATTGAGATTTTTTTTTTTTTAACGAAAAATATGTATAAGGATACGTATCGGCCTAAACTGAGGAAAACATTTTTTTATACATATATTTTTGGGGGATATTTATTATGGTAAAAAGTAAAAAATATATATTTTTTTTCAAAATTGTCGCTCTATTTTTGTTTATAGCGCAAAAACTAAAAACCGCAGAGGTGATCAAATACCACCAAAAGAAAGCTCTATTTGTGGGAATAAAATTACGCCAATTTTGTTTAGGAGCCACGTCGCACGACCGCGCAATTGTCAATTAAAGCGACGCACTGCCGAATCGCAAAAAGTGCTCTGGTCTTTGACCAGCAATATGGTTCGGGGCTTAAGTGGTTAAATATGTTTTTTTAATTGGAAAAATATAACGTTTAGTGTATAAACCCAAACCCAAAATGTTATAACATATTTTTACTTTACGTTGTTAAAGCAGCAATTCATCATTAAACAAATCATCTGTGTGATAGAAGCCATTACCCAGCTGGCTTGATAAATACTATTTCTGGGGCGCAATGATCGGTTTTCTGCCTTGAGACTCGTATTGGGTACCTGGTTCTTTCATTGCCTGATCACACTGGTACATTTATTTGAGAACTCCCAGAGTTATTTATCAAAAACATTTTTATTGTTTTCTGAGTCTCTCCATGGTGCGTTTTCTATCAGAGAGCTTTGTAATAAAAGTCATTTGCTGAGTTCTCTGTTCTTATGGAACCTTATTTTTGGTTGACATGATAAATACTCAGAAGAATGTGGAACATGTTCTAACCACTGATGCGTGATCGGCTCGTGCTGCCTGGATCCTTAGATCATCTCAGGCAGATAAGGGGAGGTTTATTTAGCCGCACTATTTGCATCCCATGCTTGATGATTATCTTTTCATAAATTATTTTGATCGAGTATGACATCCCGCTGAAAGCAACTTCAAAGATCACCTCCTTGGCATTAAGATAGGCTTTTTGTTTCAGGCCTGATTTAAAGCAAATACTTCTATTTATAATAAACTGGATAAGTATTTCATTTTTTAATTAAAATTTTAAGTCTATTAGTGGAGAAAGTGAAGGTGAACATTAATGAGTTAAAGTGATTCTAAACAGTTAAACCAGGTATGTTGCCGCATATGTTTCTCTTTTTAAAGTTTTGCTTTTAGGTAAATGGTAGCAGCAAGCATCCACAGGCACTTCCTGTCCAAGGTGACAACCCTTACTCCGTTCAGCTGCTGCATTGTCACAGTTTTCTGCACATTTCTGAGTTAAGCTGGCCATACATGTATAGAAATTTGTCCGAAACTGGACGTTTTTCGCAAAGCTCGTTCGATATTTGTGCCACTAGTGGACCCAACTTCACAAATGGTTTCGACAGTGGACCCGACTAATGTCGATGGATCTGAAGCGAAAACTTCTACTGTTTCAGCTAAAGTGTATATGTTAGGGTTGTGTGGATACCGAGCATTTGCAGGAGTACTTGTTCAGTGCGGCAGTGGCGGCGGAATTTATAATCGATGATCTCCCTGTGTGGCTTTCAATAAAGCAACTGACAGCCGCTTCTCCTCCTCTCCCCTCCGTGGCTTTCAGCTGCTTTATTGAAAGCCACACAGGGAGATCAGTGATTATAACTTCCACCGCACTGATCGTTCCTGAGTGTCCTCCTCTGGCCCTCACCGTGTCCTCCTCTGGCCCCCCCCCCCCCCGAGTGCTCCTCTGGCCCCCCCCCCGAGTGCTCCTCTGGGCCCCCCCCCCCGAGTGCTCCTCTGGCCCCCCCCCCCCCGAGTGCTCCTCTGGCGCCCCCCCCCCCCGAGTGCTCCTCTGGCCCCCCCCTCCGAGTGCTCCTCTGGCCCCCCCCTCCGAGTGCTCCTCTGGCCCCCCCCTCCGATTGCTCCTCTGGCCCCCCCCCTCCGAGTGCTCCTCTGGCCCCCCCCTCCGAGTGCTCTTCTGGCCCCCCCCTCCGAGTGCTCCTCTGGCCCCCCCCTCCGAGTGCTCCTCTGGCCCCCCCCTCCGAGTGCTCCTCTGGCCCCCCCCTCCGAGTGCCCCTCTGGCCCCCCCCTCCGAGTGCTCCTCTGGCCCCCCCCCTCCGAGTGCTCCTCTGGCCCCCCCCCTCCGAGTGCTCCTCTGGCCCCCCCCCTCCGAGTGCTCCTCTGGCCCCCCCCCTCCGAGTGCTCCTCTGGCCCCCCCCCTCCGAGTGCTCCTCTGGCCCCCCCCTCCGAGTGCTCCTCTGGTCTCTCCCCCCCACCCTGTGCTCCTCTGGTCTCTTCCCCCCCCCCCCTGTGCTCCTCTGGTCTGCCCCCCCTGTGCTGTGCTCCTCTGGTCTCTTCCCCCCCCCCCCGTGCTCCTCTGCCCCCCCTGTGCTGTGCTCCTCTGGTCTCTTCCCCCCCCCCCCTGTGCTCCTCTGGTCTCTTCCCCCCCCCCCCTGTGCTCCTCTGGTCCCCCCACCCTGTGCTCCTCTGGTCTCTCCCCCCCACCCTGTGCTCCTCTGGTCTGCCCCCCCTGTGCTGTGCTCCTCTGGTCTCTTCCCCCCCCCCCTGTGCTCCTCTGCCCCCCCTGTGCTGTGCTCCTCTGGTCTCTCCCCCCCCCCTGTGCTCCTCTGGTCTCTCCCCCCCCCCTGTGCTCCTCTGGTCTCTTCCCCCCCCCCTGTGCTCCTCTGGTCTCCCCCCCCCTGTGCTCCTCCCCCCCCTGTGCTCCTCTGGTCTCTCCCCCCCCCCCCCCTGTGCTCCTCTGGTCTCCCCCCCCCCCTGTGCTCCTCTGGTCTCTCCCCCCCCCCCCTGTGCTCCTCTGGTCTCCCCCCCCCCTGTGCTCCTCTGGTCTCTCCCCCCCCCCCCCCCTGTGCTCCTCTGGTCTCTTCCCCCCCCCCCTGTGCTCCTCTGGTCTCTTCCCCCCCCCCCCCCCCTGTGCTCCTCTGCAAGGTTCCCTTACCTGGAATGGTGGCGGCAGCACCCGATAGCCGATCCAACCTTCCTCCTACCTATGATCTCTTGCAGTGGGGCTGCACTCACACTATATACAGGTTAACTGCTTGTATAGTCTGGGTGAGAGGAAAGAACTTTAAAGTGATACTAAAGCCAGTGGTCTTGCTGTTGTCTCAGCCAATCAGGAGGTAGAGTCCCAGATAACCAAGGCACTGGTGCATCATGGATCATGATGGGGCTCAGGTAAGCATTAGGGGGGGCAAAGGGTGGCTGCTGCACACAAAGGGTTTTTTATTTTAATGCATAGAATGCACTAAGATAAAATCTTCTGCCTTTTAGAATCACTTTAACTTTTCTTCTTTAAGCCCTCGTTCACACTCAACACGGCTTTGAAATCGTGCGACTTCATCTTAAGCTGCGTGATTAGAAAGCAGCATGTCCATGCGTCTTCAGGTGTGACTTGAAAGACATCTGTGCGGCTTCATGCAGGCACTACTTTTGCAAATCGATGTAGCACCGCAAAGTCGGCGTTGCGCTGATTGGAACGGTGCCATTGCTGGCAGTAGACTTGCCAGGCGATTTGACCCGTCAAATTACATGACATATCCGTTCAGTGTGAAAGAGGGCTAAGGATTGTTTTCTAGAATTATTTGTGGGACCTGCTGGGTGCTGTTGCTTTATATTGTGACATGTCGGGAATGTACATTTCCTGACAGGTCCACTTTACTGAAACGCAGTGCTGTTTGTATAAGTAATCAGTCTGTTTGCAGGCACCTCTGGTGTTCTCTTTGTGTCTTTTGTGATGTTGGCGGAAAGTAAACACGGCAGCGTTGATGAAAGGCGCAGCTCTCCAGAAGTTTGCATGAAAGTTTTGGCGGAGTTGGGTTGTGAATGTGACAGTTGTACAGACTTGTATCCTTTCTGCTTATCGCTGTGATCCCTCTCTCTCCACATACTTGTGTGACAGCCACAAATACTGTGTGCAGGCCCTCAGGGGAAGGGCTGGAGAGGATTGCTGAGCACAATACCCATCGCCCCGGGCTCTGCTTTCTGAAGCCTTCTGTCACACTGTGGTCTCGTTATGTTACATTCCCTCTGTGTTTTATTGCTCAATCTGTCGGCTACGCTTGGCAGAGCTTCAGACATGTATTGAAGGCGATCGGAGCGGAGGTGTTTCTTGGTAGAAGAGCACACAGGGGGTTTAGGAGATTCATTCATTTTTTTTTGTTTGAATCTAATAGTTATGCTGGGACTTGCAGTACTATTTAAGATGCAGATTCTGCAGAACACCTGCCTTGTCTTAGCGTAGTGTGATGACTGGAGTTGATCCTGAATTCTGGATATCAGACCAGGCTTTTTCTGGCACTTTTTGTTTACCCAACCCCCTCTCGGTCCACACTTTGCCCTCCATGGCGTGTTCCCCCCCTCCTCACCCCTCCATGGCGTGGTCCCCCCCCTCCTCACCCCTCCATGGCGTGGTCCCCCCCCCTCCTCACCCCTCCATGGCGTGGTCCCCCCCCTCCTCACCCCTCCATGGCGTGGTCCCCCCCCCTCCTCACCCCTCCATGGCGTGGTCCCCCCCCTCCTCACCCCTCCATGGCGTGGTCCCCCCCTCCTCCATGGCGTGGTCCCCCCCTCCTCCATGGCCTGGTCCCCCACGGCGTGGTCCCCCCCACCCCTCCACGGCGCGTCTGTTCCCCTCCCGCACTCGCCTCTCACCCCCGCACTCGCCCCTCTGCGGCACGGCCCCTTTGTCTGTCCCCCTCCCGCACTCGCCCCCTCCGCGGTGCGTCTGTTCCCCTCGCCCCCGCACTCACTCCCTTTGTAAAAGGTTAACAAAAAAGAGAGAAAAACCAGCAAGCAGCCATGGCCCGGGGATGTTCCCTCCTGCCACTTCTGAAAGTGTTCCAGCGACTCATGAGAAAACCAGCCGCTGGCTGTAAAAAAACAAAAAGAGGGTAATAGCTGATATCTTCAGCCATAATCCTGGTAAACCACTTTTAAAATCGCAACGTTTTATATACACATTGCGGTCTTGAAGTGATAAAGCTGAAGTTTAAAGTGGTTGTAAACCTCAGACATGAAATATGAACAAAGCTCTAAGTTTCATTTCTTTCTGCTGCCTCATTCCTCTACTATTAGCATAAGTCACTTCTGGCAAGATTTCCTGACGCCAAGAGAAAAAACTGATGGGAGGGAGCGCCCGCACACAACCTGCGATTGAAAGCCTCAGCTCAGTTCCTATGCTGTGTAAAGTGGGGTGTGTCCCTTGCCTCCAGTCGGCTCTCTTCACTGAGCTCTGCAAAGTGGAATTTCAGCTCTCCTCCCCCTGCTTTCTGACGGCTCAAACAAGCTTTACTGTATAAATTCTGGACTTTGAATGGATGTAGAGAAGAGAAGATCAACGGGACTAGCATAGCATTCATCTTTATGGGTTGCTGACAAACTGTCATCATCCCCCCCCCCCCCCCTACCGCTGACACAAATGTCTATGGTCCTGCCTGCTAGGGTCCTCCTGTATCCCTTGGCCGATTGGCTTGCTCCACCTTCAGCTCCAGGACAGTACATGCCATTTGGATGTCTTTTCGTGTCTACGTCCTTCTGAGCATTTTCTTTGGAGCTTTTTTTCTCCAAACTTTTTAGTTGGTCCATATATTGGTTTTGAATGTGTCTTGAAGAAGTGAATGCTGCTTCACGAAACACGTCAAGGTATCAGTCCAACATGCATGTATTCTATTGTTATAGACATTTGTATCATTTACTGTCTACTTTTAAATTGAATATGAAATACATTTTGTATATTTTATGTCAAGTGGTGTTAACTTCATATGTAGGGGCTTTTGTTACATCTCTGGGTGTCACCTGAGATCCGTCACTTCCCTGAGTATATGTAAGGACTTACGGACACTTTAGTGATTGTAAAGTCTTGTTTTTTTCCTTCTATTAAATAAACAAACATGTTCTACTTACCTGATCTGTTGCAGTGGTTTTGCACAAAGCAGTCCAGATCCTCCTCTTCTCGGGTCCCTCTTCTCTGATCCTAGCCCCTCCCTCCTATTCAGTGCCCCCTTAGCAAGTAGCTTTCTATGGGAGGCACCTGAGCCGAGTCACAGCTCCCTGTGTCCATTTAGACACGGAGTCTCGACCTGGCCCCGCCCCCTCTCTCTCCCAATTTGGCTAGCTTACTTTGATTGACAGCAGCGACAGCCAATGGAGCCGCTGCTGTGTCTCAGCCAATCAGGAGAAAGAATCTTGGACGGCTGAGACCCTCGGACAGGGAGGGACCTCAGGTAAGTATTAGGAAGGGCTGCTGCAGACAGGAGTTTTTTTTATCTTCATGCATAGAATGCATTAAAATAAAAAAAAACTTCTGACTTTACAACCACTTTAACATGTTCTATGCAGTTTCAAAAGTTGTTTTCACTAGTTCAGCATCAGTCATTAAAGCAAAACACCTGATGATCCTGCCATATAGGTCTTAGTTCAACCGCTTCCTGCTGTGGGATGACAACTAATATGCTTCTGTGTTGCCTCCCTGTCACATATATGCTACTGGTGAAGACTACAAGCAGCGATCTTTGCAGGGTCGATTTGCATCAAGTCGATTTGAATCATAATTTTTAAAGAGCAACTGTCACTTCTGTCCCACAGTGGCTCCTCCTCTGACCCGCTGTTGACTCACCGACGGTCCCATTCACTTTAATAGAACGGCTGGTGACACAACAAGGTGAGGGACGTGGTGGATGCCCGCTAACAGGAGCTGCCATGATGGATCTGAAATGACAGGTGCTCTTTAAATGTAAGGGCTTATTCTTGCTGTTAGAATCTTTAAAGCGGAGCTCCACCCTAAAGTGGAACTCCCGCTGATCGGAACCCTCCCCCCCTCCGGTGTCACATTTGACACCTTTCAGGGGGAGGGGGGTGCAGATGCCTGTCTAAAGGCAGGTATTTGCACCCACTTCCGTCTGCGGGGAGGACGACACCTCCCGTCCCCCCCCCCCCTCCCGTTGTGTTCTGGGAACACTCGGCTCCCAGAGCACAGCGGGAGCCAATCAGCAGGCGCAGCGCGGCTCGTGCATGCGCCGCAGGGAACCGGGCAGTGAAGCCGGAGCGCTTCACTTCATGGTTCCCTCACCGAGGATGGCGGGGGGTTGGCAGCAGAGTGACGAGCGATCGCTCGTCCTCTGCTGTGTACGGCGCTGGACTCCAGGACAGGTAAGTGTGCCGCTATTAAAAGTCTGCAGCTGCAGTATTTTTCTACTTTAAGCCCCCATTCACACCTAGGCGTTTTGTCGCCTGTAGTGTGACGCCGCAGCAGCCCCGAGACGCCAGAGGGACGAAAACACATGCACCTCTATGGAGATGGTTCACATCTCCACGCCGAACGCCTGCCGCCTGAAAAAAAGTCCCGGACCTTTTTTTCAGGCGGCTTTCGACGTTTGGCATAGGAGATGTGAACCATCTCCATAGAGGGGGTGAAGGCTGCATTCACAATCGCGGCGTTTTGTCGCCGCAAATCGCGGTACAAAACGCTGCTATTTGTCGCCGCAATTCGCGTGACAAAACGCCGCGATTTTGTACGCCGAGGTGTGAATGCAGCCTTATAATTGCAAACAAAATGAAGGTTTTCCATTTAGGATAATAAGCTGTCTGGTTAGTAAAATAGGCGATATCAGAACCGATTCAATCATACAGTTTTTAGTGTACATAGATTTGAAAAACAATTGGATACAGGAATATTCCTGAACTTTATTTTATCTCATTGTTACTTTGAAAATGTGTGAATCCATCAATTCAGTGCATGTTATCTCAGCTTGCAGAGCTTGGATTCACTGAATGAGTTTACCAACAATGTAAATATTGCAGAATATACAGCCTCGTGCTAAATAACTAAGCTCCATTTCATGCTGAATAAACTAAATTATTAATGCATCTTAAATACAACACTGTCTTTTTAGATAGAGTTTTACTTCATTGATTTTTCCCCACCCTGTATGCTTTGTATGTATTTATTTTTTTGTATTGTGTTTGAGTGCCTGTATATTTTGTGTTGCGGCATAATAGTCAGTCAGTGTTTTGTCTCACCACAGGACTGGACTCAGGATTCCGCCTCACTAGAAGAACTGCTGCTGAAAGTGGCTCTGGAGCACAAAGCTGTAAGGTGAGCTTCCACTTTATGTACATTGAATTCTGATATGTCGGGGGTTGTGGCATTGCTTCCCACTTTTCATTTTCAGATTTCTTTGGAATACAAGTAAAAAAATCACCCCTCCAATGCGCTCACTGAGCTTTCTCCCTCCAGCAAGTCCATCTAAGTACCCCCCCCCCTCCCCCCCGCCTATCCGCATACATATCGGACACCCCTACTGCCAGCTGTGCGCCGTATACTGGCTGGCCTTTCCTTCTTTTCTCAAATCGCCTTTCAGGACAGCCTTGGAGAGCGCAGCTCCGCCTCTTCTGTAGGAAACACCCACAGGCTTTAAATCCCTCCTCTTCCACCATGGCTTCAGTTATTGTGTTTCCTCCGCCATGGTGGAAGCATCAGGTTGGAGCCAGGGAGCTGCGTTCTCTCCAAGGCTGGAGACAGGCTTTTCCCTCATTATTTTGCCTTTTTTGTAAGGTGTAACTGAACCATCCCAGCTCCTCCACTGTACCTTTAAGGGGGGATGCTCCGGAGTCCTCTGGTCTCGCCTGCTCACGGGAGCTTTAGGATCCATAGGGGACGCTGCGTCTGGTGCCCGGAGTCCGCAGGTTTTGACCCCGGTGGTCGGGCAGGTACCGTTTTCTTTAACAAGAAACATGCCCTGCATGTCGGTTCCGGGTCCCGGTCTGGCGGGTGACGTCACGCCGGCGACGCGGCGTTTCCTGTGGAGGCGTGGCGCTCGTGGCTCCTGGCGCCTGGAACGCAGGGACTAGGGGGCGGGTTCTCTGACCGGCGCTTCCGTTTCCGGCTCCTATTGATGACGCGGAGCCCGGGAAACTCAAAAGCCCAGCGTTTTCCTCTACAGCTGTCTCTCTGCAATGGAGGAAAGAGTCACAGCGATGGCGGATGCAGGCGCCGTCAGCACCGGTCAGGCCCAGGTAAGAGGGGTACAATGGTGCCTTTATTCTTATCCTTATGGGCTTACTATTGTGTTTTGTTGTTTTCCTCCTCATGGGAGCCTGCTCTGCTCTGATGGAAGCTTATGCTGGGCCATCTAGCAGAAACACTGGTGGTTGCTATGTTTTATCTTTTTCTTAAAGGGGACATTTTTCACTCTGGTGGTGGTATTAGCATGGTGGTGGTTTCCCTTGCTTAGCCAATAGGGCTTTGATTTAAATCAGTTTAATTTCTCGTTACAGGAGAAAACTGCTAGTAAATCTAAACCAGCAAATCCACCAAGCCAAAGGAAATGTCCTTCCTGTAAAAACCCTTTGAGAGACTCTTGGCAGAAAGCAATGTGTAGATCATGTATTAAAGATCTAGTTGAAGAGGAATCTTCTCAACAAATTAAAGAATTATTTTCATCTGTCAAGGAACTCTCGGACTCACTTAGTTCAGTGAAATCCATGCTAGTGCAGAGTGCGGTCCATACTGAGCCCCAGCAACCACCAGCAAGCCCAAGAGCTTCCACCTCCAGGCCGGTAGTGGTGGACTCTGGGGATGAGGGGACAAGTACTCTTCCCTCACTTGTAGACTCTGAGGAAGAGGAAGAAGAGGATGCAGGCAGAACCTCTAAATATAAATTATCCCTGGAGGATGTGGATGAACTTTTAGGTGCAATCTACACTACCCTTGACATTCAGGAGGAAAGTACAACTATCAGTCCATGATAAAATGTACCAGGGTATGGATGACTCCAAACATAGAGTTTTTCCTGTCCATAAAGTGTTATCTGACACAGTTAAGAAAGAATGGAAAGACCCGGAAAAAGGTCCCTTCCTTCCTAAATCTCTTAAGAGAAGATTTCCCTTTGAAAACAAAGAAACTGAGGTTTGGAATAAGAAACCCAGAGTGGATGCTGCCTTTTCACAGGTTTCTAGAAGGACAGATCTGGCCTTTGAAGACATGGGGGTCTTGAAAGATGCGATGGACAAAAGAGCAGATGCTCTCCTTAAAAAAGCTTGGGACTCCGCATCCGCCAGCCTTAAACCAGCCATGGCTTCCACGGTGGTAGCAAGAAACCTGGAATGCTGGGTAGAGAAACTGAAGGGCCACATTGAAGCAGGCACCCATAGGAAAGACCTTTTAGACTCCTTTCCTCTAATCCTTAATGCAATTAAATACATGGCTGATGCATCAGCCGAATCAATTAAAATGGCAGCCAGATCCTCAGCACTTGTCAATTCAGCTAGGCGTGCAGTCTGGCTAAAAACGTGGTCAGGGGATACAGCCTCAAAGATTAAACTTTGTGGCATCCCTTTTTCAGGGGATTTTCTTTTTGGGCCAGACCTGGAAACAGTCTTAGATAGAACGGCCGATAAAAAGAAGGCTTTCCCAGCCAAGAAGAAACAGACGTTTAAAAAGAATTTTCGTGCTGTTCAACAACCCTACAAAAATAGAGAAGATGTCAACAAAAAACGTTGGATTCCTCAAAAGGGTAGGGGAAGAGGTGGGGTTCTCTTCAGATCTCCTCCAGATCAAAACCCTAAAGACAAATGACGTAACTACTCCAGTAGGGGGAAGACTTTCATCCTTTCTCCCTCAGTGGAGTCAAATATCCACAAGTCCTTTCGTGAAGAACATCATTTCACAAGGTTACAAACTGGAATTCTCGGAATGTCCGCCAAGCAGGTTTTACATTACAGCCCTTCCAAGAGACCAAGAAAAGGCTTCGGCCATGATGAACCTTTTACAGGATCTGATTCAACAAGAAGTCATTGTCCAGGTCCCGAAACAGCAGGAGGGTCGGGGGTTTTATTCCCATATATTTCTTGTAAAAAAACCTTCAGGCAAATACCGGTTGATTCTGAATCTAAAGATCCTGAACAGATCAATACGGTACAAACACTTCCGTATGGACACAATTTACTCCATCACAAAACTGTTGTCTCCAGGTTGCTTCATGGCATCCCTGGACCTAAGGGATGCCTATTTACATGTGCCAATAGCACCAGCCTCCCAAAAGTTCCTTCGCCTAGCCATCAATCTGGGAACATCAGTATGGCATCTCCAATTCAGGGCCCTACCATTTGGCCTGTCATCTTCCCCCAGAGTTTTCACAAAGATTATGGCGGAAGCCCTGGAGCCTCTAAAACTGAGGGGGATCTCAGTCGTGCCATACCTGGACGACCTATTATTCTTCGCAGATTCCAGGGATCAGCTTGTGACGAACCTCCAAACGTCACAGACTCATCTCAAAAATCTAGGTTGGATTTTGAACTTAGAAAAATCGCATCTAGATCCCTCTCGGGAGATGAGGTTTCTGGGCTACACCCTAAACTCAGTAGTGCAAAAAGTGTTCCTGCCTCAGGAAAAGATAGACAAAATCTTTTCAGCAGTGGGTCAGATCCAGACGAACCTTTCAGTACCAGTCAGAACAGTTATGTCAGTTCTGGGCCTTCTTACAGCTACAATTCCGGCAGTCCAGTGGGCAAGACTGCATTCCAGACCACTTCAGAAAAACATCTTGCAGGTCTGGTCACACCAGGTGCCGTTCGAGAAGCGTTTCAGACTTTCTACGAAAGTGAAACGAGCACTATGGTGGTGGAGGGACCCCTCCAATCTAACGAAGGGTCTCCCATGGTTTTTTCCTCTGGACAAGCGTCTAACAACCGACGCAAGCTCCTGGGGTTGGGGAGCCCACCTGGAGGGTCAAACCGCTCAAGGCAAGTGGTCAAAAATAGAGGCAAGAAAATCGTCAAATTGGCGAGAATTGAAAGCCATTCATTTGGGTCTGATAGCTTTTCAACAGGAGGTCAAAGGACATCATGTACAGATTCTGTCAGACAATACGACAGCAGTGATCTATGTGTTAAAGCAAGGGGGAACCAGGAGCCAAGGGCTCATGGACTTAGCCAATCAACTTCTGTCATGGGCGGAAATAAATGTGGCCTCCCTATCGGCAGTCCACCTGAAGGGATCACAAAATCTCCTAGCAGATCTGCTAAGCAGAAAAAGAGTGGTGGAAGCAGAATGGAGTCTGAACCAGGAGGTGTTCGATAATATCGGAGGAATGGGGACATCCCCAAGTGGACCTATTTTCAAGTCAACAAAATGCGAAGGTCCAGGAATTCTTTTCAATTCACAGAATGGATCAGGCAGTGGGGATAGATGCCCTGGCACACCCATGGAATTACCGGCTGTGTTACGCCTTTCCCCCTTTTCCACTAATCCCTCTGGTCCTAAGGAAATTCAGGGAGGAGAACACCAACTTGCTCCTGATCGCTCCTTTTTGGCCAAAAAGGCCTTGGTTTGCAACACTTTTGAACCTGGCCTCAAAACCTCCCTGGAGATTACCATACAGGAAGGATCTATTGACACAGGGCTCTGTGTGCCATCCGGAAGCAAGCAGGCTACATCTAACTGCTTGGTTTCTGAAGAAGACCTTCTAAAATCTAAAGGACTTTCTGATAAAGTAGTTAAAACTCTACTATCAAGTAGAAAAGAGGTAACTAGGTCCATCTACCTCAAGGTATGGAAGAAATTTAACTCTTGGTGTTCTTCCAAAAGTTTTGAAATCAAGAGTACTATTTCAGTTCTGGAATTTCTCCATGAAGGAATGGAGAAAGGTCTAGCCGCCAGCACCCTGAAAACACAGGTAGCGGCTCTCTCAGTTTATCTTGAAAGATCTTTATCCAAAGAAACTTTAATTTCTAGATTTTTTAGGGCTCTGGCTCGAAATAGACCGATAGCCCTCAAAGTTTTCCCTTGTTGGGACTTATCTATTGTTTTGCAAGGTCTCACGGGAGCTCCGTTTTGAACCTTTACAGAGTGCATCGTTAAAAAGTTTAGTTCTCAAAACAATTTTTTTAGTTGCCATTACATCAGCAAGGAGAATCAGTGAGCTCCAAGCTCTAGCAATTAAGGAACCCTTCCTTAGAGTTTTGCCAGACCGAGTGGTCCTTCAAACGGATCCAGCCTTCCTACCGAAAGTGGCCTCAACTTTCCATCGGTCGCAAGAAATAATTCTACCAACATTTTCCTCAGTTCCGGCTAATGCAGGAGAAGAAGCTTTCCATACACTGGATGTAAGGAGATGTCTGTTACAGTTCCTTTCCGTCACCAAGGAGTTCAGGAAATCAAACGCTCTTTTTGTGGTATTCTCTGGTTCCCGTAAAGGGGAAAAAGCTTCTAAGAGTACGCTCGGTAGATGGCTTAGACAAGCAATTTCTGAAGCCTATCAAGCAAAAGGAGAAGTTCCTCCTTCTGGGATCGCTGCTCATTCTACAAGGTCAACCGCAGTTTCCTGGGCCGAAAGGGCCGGTGCTATGCCTGATCAGATCTGTAAGGCTGCCACTTGGTCCAGTTTCTCAACTTTTATTCGGCACTACAGGTTGGACTTGCTGTCGGCCGCAGATCAAGCCTTCGGCAGGAAGGTACTGCAGGCAGTAGTCCCACCCTAGGGTAAGTTACTTGGTTATCCTCTCCAAGGTTGTCCTGAAAGGCGATTTGAGAAAGGCCTAGTTAGACTTACCGGTGACGGTATTTCTAAGAGCCTTTCAGGACAACCGCTATTTCCCTCCCTAAATGTGTATAAAAAAGTAAAGTATGTATCTATCATGGTGTTGTGGTTCTCTGTGCTTTGTTTTCCAGTGCCGGAGGCCACACAATAACTGAAGCCATGGTGGAAGAGGAGGGATTTAAAGCCTGTGGGTGTTTCCTACAGAAGAGGCGGAGCTGCGCTCTCCAAGGTTGTCCTGAAAGGCTCTTAGAAATACCGTCACCGGTAAGTCTAACTAGGCCTTTTCCTATCATTTTGTAGACTTTGATTCAAAAAAAAGAAAGGAGCGCTTGGTGATCAGAGAAATGTGACGTCTAAAATATGGTTCATGTACCTGTATTAAAAATTTGCAACATGTACATCAATCCAACGCGTTTCTGGGAAATAAACTCCTCCCTACACCACCAAATGATTTGGACCAGTGCACAAAGCAAGGTCCATAAAGACATGGATGAGCGAGTTTGGGGTGGAGGAACTTGACTGGCCTGCACAGAGTCCTGACCTCAACCCGATAAAACACCTTTGGGATGAATTGGAGTGGAGTCTGTGAGCCAGGCCTTCTCATCCAACATCAGTGCCTGACCTCACAAATGCGCTTCTGGAAGAATGGTCAAACATTCCCATAGACACACTCCTAAACCTTCCCAGAAGAGTTGAAGCTGTTATAGCTGCAAAGGGTGGGCCAACTCAATATTGAACCCTACAGACTTAGGCCCCATACACAATATTAGATTTTCTGCAGATTTTTGTCTTCAGATTTACCAAAATCATGTAGTGCAAGGGCCTACCTGATTGCATACAAATTTAACTCTTAAGGTTTGATCTCATATTATATGGTTTTGGTAAATCTGAAGACAAAAATCTGCAGAAAATCTAATAGTGTTAATGGGGCTTTAGACTGAGATGCAATTAAAGTTCATGTGTGTGTAAAGGCAGGTGTCCCAATACTTTTGGTAATATAGTGTATGTTGCATGGAGAAGGTGGTTATTGTGAACCTGTTGCTTTTTTTTTTTTTTTTGTATGGGCAAAGCACAAGTACACTTGGAGTTCTCTCCGCCATGTTTGAAGTTACGATAAGACAGGGTTTGACAAATTCGCTTGGAATCTAGGAGTCAGCTAAAAAAGTTAGGAGCCAGAAAACGCACCCCGTCCCGACGAGCTTGCGCGCAGAAGCGAACGCATACGTGAGTAGCGCCCGCATATGTAAACGGTGTTCAAACCACACATGTGAGGTATCGCCACGATTGGTAGAGAGAGAGAGCAATAATTCTAGCCCTAGTCCTCCTCTGTAACTCAAAACATGCAACCTGTAGATTTTTTTAAACGTCGCCTATGAAGATTTTAAAGGGTAAAAGTTTGTCGGCATTCCACGAGCGGACGCAATTTTGAAGCGTGACATGTTGGGTATGAATTTTCTTCGGCGTAACATTATCTTTCATAATATTAAAAAAAATGGGGATAACTTTACTGTTGTCTTATTTTTTTATTATAAAAAGTGTAATTTTTTTCCCAAAAAAGTGCGCTTGTAAGACCGCTGCGAAAATACGGCGTGACAGAAAGTATTGCAACGATCGCCATTTTATTCTCTAGGGTGTTAGGATAAAAAATATATATAATGTTTGGGGGTTCTAATTAGAGGGACGAAGATGGCAGTGAAAAATAGTGAAAAATTACATTAGAATTGCTGTTTAACTTGTAATGCTTAACTTGTAATACCAACGGCCACCACCAGATGGCGCCAGACCACACATCTGGTGGTAATAACTTGTAATACCAACGACTCACCACCAGATGGCACCAGCTCACCAAAATATTTTTTTTTTTGCCCACCTTCTAAGCCAAGTCGCCAGGACACCATTTCTAGTCGCCATGGCGACCTGGCGCCCGGGATTTGTCGAGCCCTGCGATAAGGACTCTTGCGCATCGCAGCTTGAAATCTAAATGCAGATCTATAATGCAGCCCATTGTTTACCACGTGCCTGCACACACAGGAGTGTAAACAAGTGGTTCATATTCTTGAGTTAAAAAAATATATATATAATAAAATAAAAATCTGCGCTCCTTTTTATGCGCATATGAGCATGAATATTAATAAATTTTGCCTAGGAATGTATTGTATGTGCACATACACATAAATACGTGCGAATACACGCAGAACAATGCCTGAAATTACATCCAGAAATGCTCAGATATCGTTATTGTGCGCAAGAGGCCTCAGGGCTAGTGATGTGCCAAATATACTTGGTTTCAGTTTGGGGCGGTTTGGTAAACTTTATCAGAGTTAAAGTGGAATTTCACCCAAAAGGGGAGGTTCCGCTTCTCTGCAGGACCATTCACAAAGCACAGTGCTGCTCGTGCATGCGCAGTGGGAATCCGGCTGTGAAGCCACATGCAGTCACAACCGGCTTCCCAAAGTAAGGCCCCTTTTCACACTGAGGCAGGAGGCTCGGTGGCGGTATAGCGGCGCTATACCGTCGGATTTGCCACGGAATTTGGCCGCTAGCGGTGCGGTATTAACCCCCGCTAGTGGCCGATAAAGGGTTATTACCTCAGTGTGAAAGGGGTCTAAACATTCCGGTGCCAGGGACCCAAAGAGCCGACTCGGGTGAGGACTGTGTTGGATATCTGGACAGGTAAGTGTCCTAATATTAAGTCAACAGCTACAGTATTGGTAGCTGCATTTTTTTTTTTTTTTTTTTATTGCTAGGGTAAAGAACTGCTTTAAGCCGCCCATAGATACATTTGTTTTGCACTGATCACCGTTGCAGGCTATATCCTGCAGAGCTGATCGAACAGGGAAAATCCAAAAGGTTGGCTGTACAGAAGTCAGTCGGTCAATTGACTTGAATTAAAAAATGTCCAGGCCTGGCTGAATCGAATGAATTTCGATTCATTTTTGGCGGGCCTTAGGATGCCGAATCTGTACCCCTTTAAAATCAATGGCAG